>NC_045127.1:39188444-39488444 GCF_007655135.1 Punica granatum | reverse complement strand
AATTTATTTTACTTATATTTACATCTATTTTGTTAGTTTAAATTAATAACTATTAGGGCAAATTACAAAAAAAAATCCAAGTTTTGTAAAATGTCTCAATTTTGTCCTAAATTTTGTTTTGTAACAAAAAAAACCATAAGTTTTCTAAAATGTCTCAAAAATGACCTCCGTTATAACTTCCGTAAATTTTTGCCTACGTGTGACCTACGTGGACTGTTAAAGGGACCCACTAGCCTACGTGTGACCTACGTGGACTGTTAAAGAGACCCACCATCAGCAACAAAAATTGACGGAAATTATAACGGAGGTCATTTTTGAGACATTTTAGAAAACTTATGGTTTTTTTTGTTACAAAACAAAATTTAGGACAAAATTGAGACATTTTACAAAACTTGGGTTTTTTTTTGTAATTTACCCTAGTTGAATACACTAATTTTATTAATTGTTTTATTTAGAATTATTTTTTGACCTTTAAATTTTGCAATTGTTATATTTGAAATTATTTTTATTTACCGTTATTTTATTAATTGTAATTATGATTATTTTATTTTTTTATAATTTACAATTATTTATTTTTAACTTTATAATTTTATACTTTTAAATTGACATATTAATGTTATATGTAAGGTTATGTTATCCAAAATCAGTTTTCACATGCCAATGAGGACGACACCTAGTTGCGGTTCCCACTTATGCCCTGAGGTTAGTGGTGATGCCAGTGGCGATCGACAACATATGCTTACAACAGTGATGATTGTAAAATTTTCACTGGATGTATAAGAGATTGGGCCCATCTTCAACTAAAAAACTTAAGCTGATAGGTTATGTTATCCAGTCTCATATAAACACATGATTTTATATTCTATTTTTCATGTGAGATGACTTTCAACACTAGCTCTCAAGTGAAAACGTGTGGTTTTGACGCTAACTTAACCATGAGGTGGACTTCTTCTTGCACATCGGGCAAGAGGAGGAGGGTGGATAATAGATAATGAGGCCACACTCGAACTATACTAAGATCAAGTGCACTTTAACTGCCTCAAAACTGAACATAGCGTGATGTGAGCTCACATGAACATGCGAAAGTATAACCCGCTTTAATAATATAAAATGCCACTATACTTGTCAGCACCCCATTTTGGTCCACCGGCTCTAGAACAAGACATCAACTAGGATCCCAAAACTCTAACAAAAAATGGCGAGGGCATCGTATGAAATTTTGCGGCACACACAATTGATCCCGAAGAGTAAGGCACCAATGATCAATATTCGAACCAAAAGCAGTGGACAAAGAGGAAATCACGTCTCTGTATCATTTTCTTCGGTGAGAACGACTATCTTCATGGATCCTAGAGCCAAGTTTGATATTTTTAGATCAAGGTTTGGTGAGTCGGGGACATTTCAACACAAAAATCACGTCGAGAGCCCATTTGAGCAAAGAGATGAAATTCGTTGGATTTGGGGTGCCTAAACAGTGAATACAGCAGCTTGAGCACGGAATTCGACACATCATATCTCGATCAATCCTAAACCTAAAAGGGTGAATTTCATATGCTTGACCTAGGAAATCGAGTTAGGTTCGATATGACGGGTCATTCATCCCAAGATTCAATACGGAGAGAGAGTTATGAATTTTTTAGCACACCATGCGCAAAACAGTTAAACCGGGACAGACTCTGCCAGTCGAGGGAGAAAATTCATAAACAATTCAATTTTTCGTATTTTCAAGCATGGTCAACGTCATTGGATTCCCAATTCACTGAAGATTCAGAAAATCAAGAAAAACGGGATGCGTTTTAGGCTAGATTAGTATAGAATTAGAGGTTTCCCCACAGATCGGAACCAAATCTCCGAGTTTTGGCCAGCTGTAGAAGAAAAATTCTTTCGGGTACTTCCCGAGTGAACGATCTTCAAATGTTATGAGGATGTGCCTAACTCATGTAGGGATCAAGGAAAAATATCACATAGACCAAAAGGTTCATGAGCAATTCAAGAAAAATTCGCATGATCAGGTCATCCCATGAACTGCTGGTCACAGTCTGCTCCTTCTGCTTTGGCTGACCAAGGTGGAGTGTTCTCCACCCCTTCCCTCTTCCTCACGCCATCCTTCCTCGGCTGCGCCCATCCCCTACCTCTGATCTTCCTCTTTGCAGAAACCTGCTTCTGCTGCTCTTTTTTTCCCTCACGCATCAACTCACGCCACTAGCAACCTCCATCAACACGCCATCAGAGATCATGTCACCAACTCTCCTGCCCTCTTGCTCTCTGTTACACGCTACCATCACTGCTCCATCAACGCGATCCCCTGCTGTTCCCCTTCCTTCAAGGATCGATCATCTCAAAGGGGGGTGGGGGGATCATCTCGGTCCCGACCTCTCTGCATGGGGAGGATCTTCAGTCCATCACCATGCCATCATCAACTCCCTCGGCTCCTGGATGACAGCAGCAGTTTGAGCCCAAGTTCTGCAACAGAAAACTGAGCTCTGGCCCTCCTCTCATCTCCAGTTCGCTTTCGGAGCTCAGCTAGCGGCACCTGGACCTGCGAAATCTTGGCTGCTCCCTCTCCGTCACCAAGCCCCAGACTCGTACGTGGCGAGTCTCTCTCCCCTCCGCCTAACCCAGAAGCTAAGTCGCCTCATTTCGACCCTTCTTTCCTCTATTGTTTGATATATTTCAGCTTTCATCCTTGCCTTTTTGTTTTGGCCGTACCTCTCTCTCGATTCTCGCCTTTTCGTTGCAGCTCCTGGAGGTCCAACGACCGTCCTTTGGTGTGACCTCTCCCTCGAGCTCAGCCCCAGATCAGAGCTTATCCACCAAGCCCAATGCCACTACCCCCTTTCACTGACAAATCTCATACTAGCTGCTCCCTCTTCCGGCACTGAGAGATCCCTGTGACCGCCCATGATGACAGCGGCTTCCCCAACGATCATGGCTGCATTCCCACCTCATGTCAGTGACACTCACCGCTCAGCCTCAAAAAGTAAAAGGAAGTGAAAGTTTGGACCGTTTGCTTAATTCCAATGTCATGGAGCGCGTTCAAGTTTTGAAGCTGAGACGTGATTGCACTTTGGTTGATATGATGTCGTTTTCACATGATTTTGATGGATTATGGTTATGTGTATGACTTGGTTGATTGCGAAACGAGTCCTTGCTTAGCTCAAGACATTTTAGATTGGTTTCCACTAATAAAATCGTGCACATGTGCTGAGTTGAATAGTTAAAGGGTTCTTGGCTCGATTTGGATGCTTTCGTTATATGTTAGTGAAATTGTTGACATGCTTAATTTAAGCTCCTAGATGAATAACAGGATGACTCCTAGGATGGTTTAGGATGTTTTGGTTCGGCTTTGATGACTAAAAGTAGCATTCGAGGTGTGGGCTGAGATTGTTGATGACTCTTTGATCAATTCAAAATAGTTCTGTTCGTCTTTAGGGGCTTAAGGTCAAGGTTGAGATATGGGCTTAGTGTCCACTTTCGTTTTAACCAATTTGGACATTTTATTATTGATTACGTTGAAATAGTCAAAGAATTACTGATGCTCATGTTGACGCTTGAGTGAATTTAATTGATTGCATGAATGATAATCAAGTGAAATGAATTCGGACTTCGAGCATGATTGTCGTCACGTTGGCTACTCATTCAAAAACTATTATTTTCCACTTTGTTCCCTCTATTTCGCCTCTATTTGTTTCTCCATTTTGCATATTACATTGAGGGAGGAGAAGAAAGGGGGAGAGACAAGATGATAAGCCTTGTTTGGATTTCCAAACACCTCATTTTAACTTTAACTCAACACACTACACAACAAAAACACACATTTTCCAAGTAAAAAATTTTAACTTTAACTTTAACTCAACACACTACACAACAAAAACATAGGGGTGGCAATTCGTGTCGTGTCGTGTTTATACATGTCGTGTCTAACGGATTTGTGTTATCGAAGTCATAATCCGTACACAACACGATTATTAAACGGGTTAGGTTTTGGAAACCCATACACTACACGTTTATATCTGTGTCAACCCGTTTAGACACGTTTAAACCCGTTTATCGAAACGTGTCATAATAGGTACACGTATATACGACACGATTATAAACGTTATCAGGACACGTTAAAACAACTTGTTTATCTAATCAACTCAGTTACCCGGATACGTTAACACGACATGTTTATCCGAACACGTTAACACGACATGTTTACATGTTAACACGACATGTGTTGGATTGGGTAAAAGAAAGAAAAAGAAATTAGGTTAGGGACTTAGGAAGTTAGGATTATATGAGGATATTTTGGTAAATCCAAATACATAAACGAGTTAACGGGGTTACATGATTATAGTAACACAATTAAACATGTTTAAATAAATAGGTTTAATCGTGTATAATCGGGTTACACGGGTTTAACCCGATAAGAAACGCTTATTAATCGTGTTTAAATGGGTTGGACCCGTTTAGACCGATTATCAAAAATGTCCAACCCAAACCCGTTTAACTCCGTGTCGTATTCGTGTCGTGTTATCGTGTCGTGTGAAATATTGCCAGTCCTACAAAAACACACGTTTCCCAAGTCAAATTTATAATCACATCTCATTTGTCCTTTTCCATAATCAAAATCAAAATCAAAATCAAAGTTACTTTAACTCTGAATCCAAACGCACCATAAAAGACTGGCGCTGACGAGGCTCGAAGATGACGTGGAGACCTTCCTAGGCTTAGGTTAAGTCCCGACTTGAAGGCCATCTAGGTCCGTGGTTGTCGAGGAATCTTCCGCGTTAATCGATCCTAAGAATCTTCTAGGATAAGGTATAATTCTTTGATTTTAGTGGCATGTGTAGGGCTCCCTTTGATGTGATTGCATAATAACTCGGGAATGAGTGGTAAGGAAGGTCTTGCAAATAGTGATGATGAGTGAGACTTTTTCAAACTCGATTTCACAAAGTTTTCAGGATGTTTCAGTTCGGTCCTTACAGACTTTTCACTGTTTTTTAGAATCAGCACAGAACTTTTAAATCCGTTCCAAACAAGTCCTGGGCCATTTTCAGTATTTTTGTGCAGTCCTTAACTTTTCAGACGATTCAAATCAGTCTAGAAAACTTTTTATTCTATTTCAGTTCAGTTCCTGGACATTTTTCACTTTTTCAGATCAGCCCTAAACTTTCAGACTCATTTCAATTAGATCCTGGGTTATTTTCGGTATTTTCAGTTCACTCACTGACTTATTTAGCGAATCCAGATTGGTCCCAAGTCTAATTTGATATTTTCAAAGTAATCCCTGACTTTTTGAGTTGTCCCAAATCAATCCCTGAAACTTTAACCGAATTTTTAAATCAGCCCTGATTCTTTTGAAATTATTCAAATTAGTCCTTGGATACTTTTTAAAAGATATCCAACCCTTTCCACTTGGATTCCCGATCGACAACGTGCATGTTCTCGTTCAATATGTTTTGTCCCGTTTATTATGCGCATATAACATGACAACACGCATTCTTTTTATGTTTTCCCGCTTCCATGAGTCGGTCTCGTTTTATCGATTCCGTTAATATTATGCTTGTATGCATTTCTTGTGATCATGGCGACACCGATTATGTAAAATAGGTATGTTTATCGTGTTTGATGTGATAGTGTGTTCTTGACCTGCATTTCGATGCATTCTTTGTCGTTTTGATTGAAACCCCACATGAATCGGTTTAATCATGCAAATTCGGCCTAAAATCAATTTTTAATTTCAAGACGGTCGGAAATTAGATTTTTACTGGGGCGATCCACCAATGACTGTTCCGACGACTCGAAACCTGTAAATTAATGCATTCGACAAATTTCTAATTAACTTAAAATTTCACATACGGAGCAATTATGATGCTAAACTTGGCTAAAATTAAATCACTTGACTCCTTTAAATGAATTGCATGAATCGGTCAGTAATCTATAATCGTATCGACAGTTCAAAAACTATTAGCCATTCCTTTTCTAAAAATTCTCAATTTCAAAATCACTAAGATACGTGCCACCCGTAGCATGGACATCTAGGGAATACGTATATCTTGACTTAAGTCTAGGCCCAATTTGAGGCGGTTTAAATCGGGGTATATGAGTCCTCTTTGGACCACTTCCGGGCGGAGCGACCGGTCTCTTGGCTCTTTTGGGGTCTTCATGACCCTAATGGATTCGAGGGATCGGTCGACACTGGCTACCGATTTTCGATAGTCCGTGTCACGTAATCTTTATTTTCCACGCACGTACATATTTCTCAGTCCAAGGACATGACTATCGGTTCTTGATCCGTCGACACCCTAGTGGTGCTTCGTGCTCCCATTTCCCTAGGTTCGTGTTTAGAGCGGGTTAAAATACGAAAAACGGATTAATCACAAACTCGGTTTAATCAAACACAGGCAAATAGTCGCACAAAGGATTAGATTTTGGGTTTTAGGTGAAAACACTCTTAACCTATAAAAGTCATATTGTCGCAATATAGAACAATTTAAAAACAACCAACATTTTCGAGACTCGACTATAGACATCGTGTTTGTCGGGTCCACAAAAAATGCTGAATGCTACATGCCCTTTCCATCATCACGTTTGTTTGTGTTAGGGTAGGATTTGCATGCCAAGATACCCTGGTTAATAATCGGTTAAATCACGTAAATTCGACAATAACAAAACCCCATTATTTGTTTATTTGTGCTTATTTGTTACATTCTTGCACTTGTTTGTTATGCGGATCGAGCCCGATCCTTAGGATACGATTTACACGGGTCCAATGCCCATAACCGTCGATCACGAGGTCCAATGCTCCCATACACCGATGGCGCATCTTAATTTAATTTTCGGTCTTTTCCAAAACCACACGATGAGCATGAGTGGAATAATGACCAAATGCGAACCGATCGGAATTCAGTCATTGTAATTTGTATTCTTATTTGAGAGAACAATGTAAGGAGTTATTATTACATTTATTCATGTAAGAATCTCGGTCGGATATCGGGCGGTCGGAGTGTTTCTTCGAATTTACAGTGTCAAAACGGGCGAGTCACGTGTGTACGGACCCGAATGTGGACTCTCGTCGGGGCCTGCATGCGCGCTTTTGGATCGCGCGGCTTGGGAGTATCCACCTTCCCGTGGGGACGCGTGACGGACACGCGTGAGAGAAGGAGTCGCCACTTATCATTTTACGACCCGAAGGTCGAGGGCGGATAAGTTACCCGGGTCTAGGGGTATGGAACACCTAGTTTGTTGTTAAGGCATTGATCTGTGCGGAACCGGAAAATCCGTGTTCGGGGGTTCATGTTACGTGCGGGCCTATATCCCGCACGCCCTTTCGGTACTCTGGTTTGCTAGGCTTGCATGTTTTATGATTTACCGCATGAATTAAGCTGCACTCGGCTCGCACGTTTTGACACCGAAGATTCGGTGAATTAAACGATGTCGGTTGAGAAGCCGAGAGAGAAGTAAACCCGTATGTCGGGGAGTTGGTTCACAATCTTGCGTTACAGTTCATCGAACCATGGAGGTTGAATCCCTGCGTGAACCAAAACCGCGAGATCTTGGATTTACTTGTGTCTGGGCAAGCATTAGACCGATTCGATTAATTCGACTCTCAGACTGTTCGCTCACCGACTGGAATTCTTACAGAACAAATGTACAAAATAAAATTCCTTACAATGCTCTCGAAAACAATAAATAAAAATTACAAATGGCCGAATTCCAGTCGACTCGCGGTCGGTTATTATTCCGCTCTAACTCACCGTGAGTTTAGAGAAAAGACCGAAGAACTGAAATTTAATGCACGCTCTCACTGAATAGGGCGTTGGACCCTGTGAGTGTTGATTAGGGCATTGGACCCTGTGATCGATGATTAAGGCGTTGAACCCTAATATTATTCGGCCTAGGGATCAGGCTCGACCCGCATGGCAAACAGGTGCGGAAAGATAACACGCAACATGTTAATAACAGACAAAGTGTTTGTTATTGTCGTATTTACGTGAATTAACAGATTATTAACCCAGGGATGTTTTTGCAAGCAAATGCCATATGCTAAGCAATCAAACACGTGCCAATGTTTTAGCATTCGGCTTTGTTTTGAGAACTTGACAAAGAGAGACAAATCTCATGTGTGTGGATTGCTTTTACAGTTGTTCTGTATTGTGGCACTAAATTTCCACTGAATTAGCCAAACTCGTGTTTTCACTTTAGATTTGGAATTTAGAATTCCTCCTAACCATTATCTAGTGTTTGGTTAGGTCGAGTGAAAGGTTAATCAGCATTTTTGCATGTTTTCTGACAGAGATAACCGTTCTAGTTACCCGAGTCTATGTTAGGATGACAGAAACTCATCAGTTAAATAAGAAAAAGGCTATGCAGATGAACCTGCACCTGAACAGGTAGCCCGTTCTTATCCCGTACTGTAGTGTTTCTGTCATGCTAACCCTAAGGGTGTCGCTGAATTGTGAAAAGACGATTTTGCCCTTTATTTGAAAATTGTTTTCAGAAAAGGGGAAACATCGCAGTGCGGGCCACCTCGGCCTGTAGCCGGTGTCGACCAATTCCCTGGATCTTCCAGGGTTGTGCAAGAACCCCGAAAAAAGCCAAAGAATCAGTCGATCTACCCGGAAGTGATCTAGAAAAGATCTTATGTATCCTGACCTGAGTTACCTGGAATCAAGTAAAAACTCAAGTTGAGACACAGAAGCCCTTTTCAGACGTCCATGCTACACCAGACTGCGCGTTTCGGGTTTTGAAATTGATAAGTTTGAAAAGGGCACCAACGTCATTTGACAACTCATCGACGCGAGTTATCAGTTAATGGCCAATTCGTGTAAACTTTATCAGTGTGAAGTGGGTTTAATCATGTGAGCGTCCCGATTAACCTGTTTGTGGAATTAATGCTTAAGGGTTATGCCGAATGTATTAATTGTGAAAACGATTCGCGACTCGAAGACTAAGACGATTCCATAAGGATCGAGGATAATTTGGTCCAATGACCGAAACTACCCTCGTAACCGAATGGACTCGAATGAGTCATCGATACCCGAATCCATGCATGCTTTGTTTTGAAAAGACATTTTCATGCGATATTACGACGATAATGTAAATTGCCAATTACACGAAAGCCGAGAACGGACTCAAAACGGGAAGAGGAAGCCTCATGCAACCCGTAGGAGTCTAAGAGACTCTCGGTTACTTCTCTTTGGAGATAGCCGAGAGGTCTCATGGCCCGAATGGGATTCCACGAGGTTTCCCCGTCTCGTTTCGAATCATTTCTCGCATGCTTAAACGACAAACATCATAAATGACATGATTAAACGAAAGTTGGTATTGCCATGACTTGACTAACGCATTCGAACATGCAAACATGCACAAACAAGTTATTTAAGGAATCGATAAAACAATACCGACTTCATGCACGTAAGAAAACACGAGAAAACTCGGGAATCAAGCTTGGATCGGGCTAAGAAGGCCGATCTTAACCCGAGGAAAGCAAGCCAAGCCTCGGTCACCTCTTCTTGAGGCAAACCCGAGAGCTCTTTTGCTTATTTCGGGTCGGGAATGTCTTCCGAGGGTCGATCCAAACGTTTCCCGACATGCTAACATGTTATATGATGATGAACATGCATAATATAACAAGAAAGTGTATAAAAATTAAGTCTTGCAAGTTAAACATGCATAAAACGCCATATTACTCCATTAGCCATGCAAATAATGTAAAGAGCCCTAACTCCTTCAAGTCAAGAGTGATTTACCTAGCCTCGGGATACGAGGAAAGAGTCGGGGAAGTGTTCGAGAGTCGGGTGACTCGGTTGAACGCTTAGAAGAGTGCTCGGGTGCAAGGGCATGCACGTTCGGGGAGCTAGGTGCACGGGGCGTGCGGCTGGAGAGCACGGGAGGCGCGCGGGCGCGTGGGGCGCGCAGCTGGCGTGCGCGGGCGCGAGGCTGGACGCGCGGGAGGCGCGAGGGCGCGCGGGGCGCGCGGTTATGCGCGCGGGGCGCGCGGTTATGCGCGCGGGTACGCTGCTGTGCGCGCGTGTGCGCGGCTGGACTCGCGAGCGTGCGGCTACGGGTGCACTGTTCACCCGAGAGCACGATCTTCGCCCGAAATGAGGAAATCAACCTGAAATGATGAGCAAATGACTTCAAACCAAAAATCTAAGTTCATGAATGAACTCCTTGGGTCCAAAACATGTGGTCCATGGAGTTTGAGAAGTTTTGAACTTAAGTCGGGATGATGAACATCGGCTTCCGACTTAAGAAACTCAAAGCTTTCTTCGGGTTTGCTTCGGTTTTTCTCTCTTGGTTTTGAAGTGTTGAAGCTTGCTGGTTTTTGAGTGTTCTTGGCTATGGAGTTTGAGAGGATTTCTTGAAGGAGAAAGGTTGGAGAGAGTGTGTAAGAGGAGAAGTGATTAACTTAATCACTTTGGGGCTATTTATAGGCAAAACTAATGGGCAATTAAGCAAAAGCAAGCACACTTAAGCCTCCCATTAGCAAATTTCGGTTTGCCTAATGAGGATGAGGATGAATGTGAGCCAAGTATCCTTCATGTGGAAGAGGCAAAAGCATTAATGAGCATTGATGAAGGCTTGAGTGTTGTCTTCAAACTCTTTGATATTTTCAAGCAAAAGTGCAAGTTGGCTTCTTGCATTGAAGAAGAAGAAGCTTCTAGAATAAAGGGTGACTCATCTTGGGCATCCCGTCGGTCCCACGACCGAAGAGGAGAAACCGGGAAAAAGCTTGGGTCTCGATTGATCGCGCATTCGAGGCTCGGGGTTCGAACCGAATGTTGAATTATCGATATACGCGAGGAAACGGATTTAATGAGTCCGAGATTGGCATTTTCCGTGAGGAATTGCCAAATGTCTGTATGAGGCTCGGAAGCCGGTTTTGCTCCTTTTATGCATTCAGAGCGTGGTTACCCACTTCTGACAGCATATCTTGTATCTGCATCCCACATCGGTCATTTTGACATAAATTGTCAAATTACGTGGGCACTTGTCCCTTAAGCCGGTAAATGCAAATATGGAGCCGGAGATGTCCTAAGAGACCGAAACTGGATTTCTCAGATTGCTTTTTGAGTTTCTTGCGCGATCCGGAGATTACTGTGATCTCTGTTTGCCGAGATTGGGCCTCTAAGGATATGAAAAGTGCATCTGAGACCCTTAAAGCACTGCTCGAGGGGTCTAGATAAGTTGTGTGATTCATTCCGATGATTCCACATTGAGCCTTGAGAAGGCTAGCATTGTGTAAGGTAAGCATCCGGCGTCAAGTTTCCCCAAAGAGAACCTCCGGATATGGATCTTCACTGAAAATGGCCTTTTGTGCTCCTCGGAAGTTACTCGGGAAATCGTGAAGGGTTTTGTTGTCTGTTTTGCTCAATTGTGAATGTTCGCTGGAGTTTACAGGGCAATGTAGTGTGTACTTCGTTTGCCGTAATTCCATTAGACCAGTCTCCGGTTATGCTCTTCCGAAGAGGGGTATGCCCGTTTTGTTGTTCGGAAGTCATTCAGGGTGTCTGTATGGCTTCCAAAAGACAATCTGAAGCACTGCTCGTGCTCTGTATGATTGTGGGGTATTGCCGCATTTGATATTTGGAATTAACTTTTCTCCGAGAAACCGGCATTTTTGGACTTCCATTGAAAAGTTGTCTGTATACAGAAAGTTGTTCTGTATAGAGCAGATGATTTGCAAAACGCTTTTGGGAACACCTTTCACCTGTTTGGCATTGGAGTGGATTTTTGAAGTCCAATATTGGCTATCTTCCGACGGTCGAGCGAACTATCGGAAAATAGGCCTGTTCGTGTAAACTCTGGAAATGCCGGTTTCGGACATTGTTGAGCTCTCTAGTCACTCTGTTGCTTCTTGATGACCCCTAGAGTCCTTCTGTCATATGCATGTGTCATTTGCCTGATTTTGCCGACTTGAGGATGAATAGTGATTTTCCGCTCTGTTGAGCCTTTTTCTGTACTCTGCTCAAGTCATAGCTTGGATCATTGCTGATAATGTAATTTAAATGAGTGAGCCAAAATGGGGTGCTGACAACGTGCAACCATAAATCATGTGATAAATAAATAAAATGGCAAACCTAGCAAGTTAGAGCACCGAAAGGGCTTATGGGCTATAGACCCACATGTAATAGAACCCCCGAATTCGGAATTTCCGGTTCCGTATAGACCATTGCCTTAGCAATTAGGTGTACCCCGTACCCTAGACCCGGGCAATTCACTGGCCCTCGACCTTCGGGTCATATATAGGTAGTGGCGACTCATTCTCAAGTGCGTCCGTCGTGCGTCCCCGGGAAGGTGGACACCCAAGCTGCGTTGCATTTAGGCGCGCGCATGCGTGCCCCGACGAGACGAAATTCAGGTGCGCACAGCTTGGCGACTCCACTGGGGACACTTAAAGGGTTCGGGCTCGTTCTCGCTTGCTTTGTTTGCTTGTTTATTTACCGCTTTCCGCAATTTCCCGCTTATCTTTTTTATGCACTTTTATTTAAGCACACGCATCGCATATCATACTATCTTTAGGTACCTTTGGGTCACGTCCCACGACCGATAATAGGAAGCACAGGTTAGATAACGGTTCCAAGTAAGGGTACGTCGCACGGTTGGACCGTCGATTAGGCCCCCAAAGATCCCCTCCCAATTTCAAGGAATTGACACCCTTGAGTCGGGGGCCCCCATCTCTAGATAGCACGGTTCCTGTAGCACCGAACCATGCATCGTGCTATGCCTCCATGCAAGCCTTCAACTCGACTCCGACAACAGTCCTTCGAGTCGGCCTGCGTGCAACTTGAGTCTTTTATGTTTCAAGAGCGATGTATCTTGTAATTTATAATAAGCCGTGGGTCTTTATTTTCTTCGCACACATGCATCATGCGATTTCGAAAAATTAGGATGTCATTCACATTGATGAGTCCTAAACGGGTTTTCTTGTCGTCTTGGCAAGGCACGCCTCACTCGGCCTCCTGCCCACGCCTCGACAGAGTCCATCATCCCGTGAGGACTTCACCGACCCGTCATAGAATGAGGAACTTGCAGACTAACCACAACCTCAGATGGAGCTCACCCAGACCAGCGCCAGGCTACAGAGACGCGATCAGGAACTCGATTTAGTGAACGCCGCCCCTAAGAGATCTAGGAAGAGGGCTCATAGAGGCCCACACATGTACTCTATGATAGATGCCTCCACAAGACCCTCGCCCAGAATCGGTGCTTTCCGAGGCGGCGCTCGCTCAAGCCCTGAGTGTGATGGAAGATCAGCTTAGGACTGTGAAAGTGAAAGTTTGGACCGTTTGCTTAATTCCAATGTCATGGAGCGCGTTCAAGTTTTGAAGCTGAGACGTGATTGCACTTTGGTTGATATGATGTTGTTTTCACATGATTTTGATGGATTATGGTTATGTGTATGACTTGGTTGATTGTGAAATGAGTCCTTGCTTAGCTCAAGACATTTTAGATTGGTTTCCACTAATAAAATCGTGCACATGTGCTGAGTTGAATAGTTAAAGGGTTCTTGGCTCGATTTGGATGCTTTCGTTGGACATGTTTTTGGCTAGATTAGTACAAAATTGGAGATTTCCTCACAGATCAGAGCCAAATCTCCTGTTTTTGGCCAGCTGTTGAAGAAAAATTGTTTCAGGTACTTTCCGAGGTCGAACGATCTTCAAATTTTTCAAGGACGTGCCTAACTCATGTAGAGATCAAGGGAAAATATCACATAGACCGACAGGTTCATGAGCAATTCAGGAAACTTTCGGATGATCAGGTCATCCCATGAACTGCTGGTCATAGTTTGCTCCTTCTGCTTGGGCTGACCAAGGTGGAGTGTACTCCACCCCTTTCTCTCTTCCTCATGCCATCCCTCCTCAGCTGCGCCCATCCCCTACCTCTAGTCTTCCTCTTTGCAGCAGCCTGCTACTGTTGCTCTTTTTTTTTTCCCTCACGCATCAACTCACGCCACTAGCAACCTCCATCAACACGCCATCGAAGATCACGTCACCAACCTCTTCGTGATCCTCTGCTCAGCTTCCTCAACCTCTCCTTCGGCTGGACATAACAGAGGAGAGAAGAGGCAAGCTTCTTCTCCTCTCGAGCGCAGCAGCAGCAACACAAAGTCATTGCCTCCCTATTCTCCGCCCCTGTCCAAGCGAAGCTGAGTATCATCTTTCTTGCTCTTTCTTTTTCTTTTTCTACGTTTCTTCCTTTTCCTGACATGTTTGTTCATTTTCCTTTATTTGCTGCTGGTGTTGATGGTCTTTGAAGCTGCTTACTGCGTTTTTCAGTCTATAAAGTGGTGGTCGCTGCTACTAGTTCCTTCCCGAGCTCCTTGCCACCGAGCTATCACACCTCTCGGGCTCCCCAAGTGGCTGTTGATGTCGTTTAGTTGCTGTTGATGTTGTATAGTCACTGTTGATGCTGTTTTGCCGCTGCCTAGCCCGTTCCCGAACTCCTTGATGCCAAGTTACTGTGCCCCTTGAGCTCCAAGAGTGGCTGTCATTGTCACCTACCCTCATTTTCTCTTCTTCCCCGAGCAAATACATGGACACACGGGCAACAACTAGAAGCCCCCTGCCCTCCTCCATAGTTTCCTTGTCCCGAAGCTAAGCATCTCCCTCTTACTCTTGTTCCACTTCTCTTTCATGCCATTTTTCTGCCTTTTCCCGTCTCTGACCATATCTTTTTTTTCCTTTCTTTTCTGTTTGTTTGTGGTGGCAGCTACATCGACACATCGAGGGACTCTCGGAATTTCGCGAGCTCCCCCCATCATTAGCTCCATAGAGGTATGAAAACTCGACTTAGTGGCATGTGTAGGACCTCATTTTCATATATTAATGTTAGCTTGGATGATGATGACGTGAAATGAATGTTTGTGAATCATGTCGATGAACGGGATTACTCCAAACCCGGTTTTACAAACTTTTCATTTTGTACCAGTTTAGTCCCTGCAACCCTTTTCATTTCTTCCGATCAGCCCTAAACTTTCAAATTCGTTTCAAATAAGTCCCGGGCCATTTTAGCCTTTTCTGAGCAATCCTTGAATTTTTCAAAATTTTTCTATCATTCCAGGAAACTTTTCAATCTGTTTCAGTTTAGTCCCTGAATCATTTTCCATTTTTCAGATCAGCCACTTTTCAGATCAGCCCCAACTTCCAAATTCGTTTCAAACAAGTCCCGGGCCATTTTAGCCTTTTCCAAGTAGTCCCTGAATTTTTCGAAAATTTTCAATCATTCCAGGGAACTTTTAAATTTATTTCAGTTTAGTCCCCGTGACAATTTTCGCTTTCTTCAAATCAGCCCTGAATTTTCAGATCCATTTCAGTCAAGTCCATAGCCATTTTAGTGTTTTCTACTTAGTCATAGAATTTTCATAAGATTCAAATCAGTTCCCGGAAATTTAACCGAATTTTAAAATCAGTCATTGTTCTTTTGAAATTGTTCAATTCAGCCCTTGGACATTTTTTAAAAAGATGTCCAACCCTTCCTACTTGGATCTCTGATCAACAATATGTACTCATTTATTATGTTTTTGTCTCGTTCATTAAGCGTATATAACATGATAATACGTGTTCTTTTTATGTTGTCCCACTTCTATGAGTTGGTACCGTTTTCGATTCCATTAATATTATGTTTGTGCATGCTTGTATGCGTTTCTCATGATCATGGTGGCACTGATTATGTAAGATATGTATGTTCATCGTGTTTGATGTGATCATGTGCTCTTAATCCATGTTTAAACGTGTTCTTTATCGTTTTAATCGAAACCTCACACGAATCGGTTTAATCATGCAAACTCAACCTAAAATCAATTTTTTAATTTCAAGACGGTCGAAAATTAGAGTTTATCGGGCGACCCACTAATGGCCATTCCGACGGCTCGAAATCCTTAAACTAAAGCATTCGGCAAGTTTCAATTAACTTAAAATTCCACACACTCGGGGAAATTAGGACGTTAAACTTGGTTAAAATAAATCACTCGACTCTTTTAAATGAATTGCACGAACCGGTCAATAATTTATAATCACGTCGACAGCTCAAGAACTGTTGGCCATATCCTTTTAAAATTCACAATTTCAAAACACCGAGATACGTGTCACGCGTAGCATGGATATCTAGGGAGTACTCATATATCTTGACATAAGTCTAGGCTCAATTTGAGGTGACTCAAGTAGGGATATACGAGTCCTCTTTGGACCACTTTCAGGCGAAGCGACCGGTTTCTCGGCTCTTTCGGGGTCTTCACAACCTCGATGGATCCAAGGGGTCGGTCGACACCGACTATTGACTTTCGATAGTCCGTGTCACGTGATCTTGATTTTTCACACACACACATATTTTCCGGTTCAGGGGCATGTCTACCGGTTCTTGACCCGTCGACACCATAGCGGTGTTTCGTGCTCCCATTTCCCTAAGTTTGTGTTTAGAACGGGTTAAAATATGAAAAACATACTAACCTCAAACTCGGCTTAACCAAACATGGGGAAAATAGTCAAGCAAATGGCTAGGTTTCGGATTTCAGGTGAAAACATTCTTAATCCGTAAAAGCCACATTGTCACGATATATAACAATTTAAAAACAACCCACGCATTCGAGAATTGATTACAGACATTGTGTTTTGCCGAGTCCACTAAAATAATGTTGAATGCTACATGCCCTCTCCATCACCGCTTGTCTGCTTTAGGGTAGGATTTGCATGCCAAAATATCCCGATTAATAATCGGTTAACTTACGTAAATTCGGTAATAATAAAACCCCATTGTTTGTTTATTTGTGCTTACTTGTTACATTTTTTCACTTGTTTGTTATGCTGGTTGAGCCCGATCCTTTATGATACGATTCACACGAGGTCCAACGCCCCTAACCATCGATCACGGGGTCCAATGCCCCCATACAACGAGTGTGCATTTTAATTTAATTTTCGGTCTTTTCCAAAACCACACGGTGAGAATGAATGGAATAATGACCGAACACGAACCGATCAGGATTCAGTTGTTGTAATTTGTGTTCTTATTTGACAGAACAATGTAAGGATTTATTATGTATATTTATTCATGTAAGAATCCCGGTCGGATAACGAATGGTCGGAGTGTTTCTTCAAATTTACGGAGTGAAAACGGGCAAGTCAAGTGCAACCCTATCTCATTTGGTAAATAAATAAAATAACAAGCCTCGCAAGATAGAGTACCGAAAGGGCGTGTGGGATATAGACCCACACATAATAGAACCCCCAAATTCAGAATTTCCGGTTCCGTACAGACCATTGCCTTAGCATTTTGGTGTACCCTGTACCCCTAGACCCGGGCAACTCACAGGCCATCAACCTTCCGGTCGTAAACAGGTAATGGCGACTCCTTCTCATGTGCGTCCATCGCGCGTCCCCGGGAAGGTGGACGCTGCTAGTTTCACAGGATCTACGAAAGCGTAAAAGGAACAGAAATTCAAAATTTCATACCCGTGAAACTAATTCCAAGACCTACTAGAAGAATAAGAATAGATAAAAGCGTACCTGGAATATTAAAAAATGTCAACCGAGCGTCCCAAGCACGACGCCTCTACCGGTATCCACACCGACTTGGTCGACGAGTCTTCGAGATCAGCGGTGCTAGCGGCCAACACTCGAAAGAAACACCAATGGGACACCCGAAATTATTGGACTTAATTGGTCCTAATGAGTTGAACAATTCAACTCAATAACCCCATTTATATACATACATGTATATCATATATATACGTGCATATATATTGTATATTAGCATCTCAATACACAACCATATATATAATGGCTTGGAGGGGAGGATTTCAACTTCCTGACCGGTGTGGGACAAAATCAATTAAAGGTCCCAAATTGTATCTTATGTACATACACAAACATATAGCCATATATATATATATATATATATCCATGTTTATTACTTTCTGTGGGCTATTTAATTTAATAAATCGAGTCTAATTAATCGGCATATTTAATCTCATTAAATATCTGATTAATCAGTCGCACCTTAAATCATCTAATCTCTATTAAACGATTTTTATTGTTTCAAAATATCCCATCGATATAGTCGTCGTGTGTGACCCTGTAGGTTTCCAATTACGTTGACAGTAATATCGAAATCTCTATTTCAATATTACAAACAGTAAGCGGCATCTAGCAATGCATCACTGTTACTCAAATAATTGGAAAGTCAATTTCTCGACGAACCTCGTGACCTACATTACCGTGTAATATAATCCATTGTCCTCTATATCTCTATTGAGCCCAAGGCAAGGTCAATGACATCCTTGTATGGCTCAATATCTCTCTCTTGGTTTATTGGCTAAGTCTATCAGAACAAATGAGCTCGATATCGCAATATCGACTCATTTGGGTATGCATACACTTTTAGACTTTAACACCAAACGGTCGTGAGATATCGCTCCCGTTTTGTAGGAGGGACAAATCCTATCTTGGTCACTCACATTCCTCTCCATGCTCTGTGATATACCCAATAACTGTCTTTATAACCAGCTTGTTACGGTAGCGTTTGACAGTATCAAAGTATATGACATTAAATGTAGGAATCCATGGTGGCTTCAAGTCAAAGGACCATTACACTATAGTCACTATGAGATATGCTAATGATATTCACGTAACAACCCATGTAGCAATCTCATGGCGGGTCTGTCCAATACACATTACTCTTAATATATACATGTGGTGTGACTTGATATCTCCATATCCATGACCTGTGAGACTCGGTCATCAATCAACACCCACATCAGTCTAATCGTATTATCGTTGTCCTAATTAACGATAATACTTTGACTAGGGACATTTAGGAATAATGCTCGGTAATTATAGGATCTCACAATCAAGTTACACTTGATGCCTATTGAACCTACTATTCCAATGATATTATTGTGTAAAATCATATATAGCGTAATCTACACAATAACAGAAATGCCTCGTAATATAATAAAATACATGTCATATTACAGAACTGATGATAGATTGTCTCTAGGGCATACACCAATTCCCAACAATCTCCCACTTGCACTAGAGCCAATCCGGCATCTCTTTAATGCCTATAGATCTAGTGTGAGCCTCGTGCTTGCGCTGCACAAGAGGCTTCATAAGTAGATCTGCGAGATTCTCATCTGTTGGTATTCTTCATATCTTCACATCTCCTCTATCGATGATCTCGCGAATGAGATGGAAGCTCCTGAGTATATGTTTGGATCGCTGGTGAGACCTGGGTTCCTTAGCTTGTGCAATAGCTCCATTGTTGTCATAATAGAGATCCACTGGGTCTGCAATGCTAGGACCCACAGCAAGTTCTGTCACGAACTTCTTGATCCAAACGGCCTCTTTTGCAGCGTTAGAGGCAGCAATATACTCGGCCTCTGTGGTAGAGTCGGCTACTGTCTCCTGCTTGGAACTCTTCCAACTCACAGCACCTCCATTCAGGCAGAACACATACCTTGACTGCGATCTACTGCTGTCCTTATCGGTTTGGAAGCTAGCATCGGTGTAACCTCTTACAACGAGCTCTTCTTCGCCTCCATATACCAAAAACATCTCCTTAGTCCTTCGTAAGTACTTAAGGATGTTCTTTACTGTGATCTAGTGTCTCTCACCTAGATCTGATTGGTATCGACTCGTTATACTCAAAGCATACGAGACATCAGATTGAGTGCATAACATAGCATACATGATGGATCCAATAGCCGACGCATATGAAATCCTATTCATGCGGTACCTCTCATTTGAGTAGAAGGACTCTGAGCCTTTGAAAGGCTTATGCCATGTAACATAGGTAGCGACCCTTTCTTAGAATCCTGCATGCTAAAGCGCCAAAGCACTTTATCTATGTATACACTCTGACTTAAGCCAAGCAGTCTCCTGGATCTATCTCTATAGATCATGATACCTAGCACGTAAGTAGCTTCACTTAAGTCGTTCATAGAGAAACACCTTCCCAACTAAGTCTTCACAGACTGTAGGGAAGGAATGTCATTCCCGATCAGAAGTATGTCGTCTACATACAACATCAGAAAGATCACTACGCTCCCACTAACCTTCTTGTAAACACAGGGTTCATCTTCATTCTTGATGAAACCAAACTGTTTGATTGCATCATCAAAATGCAGATTCCACCTCCTAGAAGCTTGCTTCAGCCCATAAATAGACCCTCGCAGCTTACAAATCTTTCCAGCACTTTGTGGATCAACAAAACCCTCCGGTTGTGTCATGTACATATCATCGAGGAGCTTCCCATTCAGGAAAGTAGTTTTGACATCTATCTACCAGATCTCATAATTATAGTAAGCTGCAATTGCAAGCAAGATCCTGATGGATTTAAACATAGCCACCGGGGAAACGGTTTCATCATAGTCAACACCATGAACTTGTCTGAAACCTTTTGCCACAAGTTGGCCCTTAAAGGTAATCACATTACCGTCCATGTCAGTCTTTTTCTTGAAGACCCACTTACACCCAATGGGCTTTACCCCTTCAGGTGGATCAACCAAAGTCCACACTTGGTTAGTGTACATGGACTCCATCTCAGATCTCATGGCCTCCAGCCATTTCTCAGAGTCTGGGCCTATTACGGCTTCCGCATAGGTTGTAGGCTCATCATTATCTATGAGCAATACGTCATTGTCTTGACTCACGAGAAATCCATATCTCTCGGGCTCATGACGTATCCTACTAGACCTACGAGGCTCCTGTGTCACTTGTGCAGAAGATTGTGCCACAACACCTTGTGGTACTTGTTCTGCAACCTCACCCGTCGATTGGTCAATGTTATTTTGTGGTAGGACTTCCCCAATTTCTAATTTCCTCCCACTAGTTCCTTTAAAGAGAAACTCTTTCTTAAGGAATACCGCAGTTCAAGCGACAAACACTTTGCCCTCGACGGGATTATAGAAATAGCATCCTTGAGTTTCCTTAAGATACCCCACAAAGTAACATTTGTCTGATTTAGGGCCAAGCTTATCCGAAGACAATCTCTTCACATAAGCTTCGCAACTCCATATCTTTAGAAAAGACATATTGGGACGCTTCCCATACCGTATCTCATATGGTGTCCTTTCAACTGATTTCGACGGAGCATTGTTTAATATGAGAGCAGTTATCTGTAGAGCATATCCCCAGAAAGAGTCAGGTAAGTTTGCATGACTCATTAAAGATCGAACTATATCTAATAAAGTTCGATTCCTCCTCTCAGCTACACCATTCCACTGTGGTGTTCCAGGTGGAGTCAGTTGAGATAAAATCCCACACTGTTTAAGATAGAGCGAACTCATAGCTCAAATATTCACCTCCTCGATCTGATCAAAGAACTTTAATGCTCTTACCCAACTGATTCTCCACTTCATTCTTAAATTCCTTGAACTTTTCAAAGGATTCAAATTTGTGTTTCATCAAATACACATATCCAAATCTACTGAAATCATTAGTAAATGTAATGAAGTAGAGATACCCACCTCTAGCAAGCTTGTTCACTGGTCCACATACATCAGTATGTATGAGAGCCAGAATATCACTAGCTCGCTCACCCTTTCCGGTAAAAGGGGCCGTAGTCATTTTCCCCATTAAGCAAGGTTCGCATGTCTCTATCGATTATAAATCAAACGAGTCAAGTAATCCATCGTTATGGAGTTTGGAGATGCGATTCTCGCTAATGTGGCCTAAACGACAATGCCAGAGGTAAGTCGGATTCGAATCATTAGATTTGAGCCGTTTGGTTTCCACATTATAAACGGGCGTATCTAGATCAAGAACATATAAACCATTATTTAAATGTGCATTACCATAATATACATCATTCATGTACATAGAACATCATTTGTTCTTGATAGTGAAACAAAATCCCTTCTTGTCCAAACAAGAAACATATATTATGTTTCTACTAATAGCAGGTACATAATAACAGTCGTTAAGATCTAATACTAGCCCAGTAGGCCAAATCAGGTGATAAGTCCCTACAGTTAATACAACAACTCTTGCTCCATTTCCAACTTGTAGGTCCACCTCGCCCTTTGCCAACGATCTACTGTCCCTTAGGTCCTGCATATTTCCACAAATATGAGCACCACATCCGGTATCTAATACCCAAGATGTAGAAGTAGTAGATACATTTATCTCTATAACATGGATACCTGAAGTGGAAGTCGCACTTCCTTTCTTCTTCTTCAACTCCTCCAGGTATACCTTACAATTCCGCTTCCAATGTCCAGTGTTGCCACAATGGAAGCAGTAATCATCCTTTGCCACCTTGGCTTTAGGCTTCAACGCACCCAAGTTATACTTGGATGCACCTTTAGCCCTCTTGCCTTTACTCTTGCCCTTGCCCTTTCTTTTGGTCCCCTGGACCATTAGAACGGACATCCTCTTGCTGATATCATGCTCAGCTATTCTCAACTTGTTAAGCAGTTCGGGTAATGGTTTATTGTAGTCATTCATATTATAGCTCATGATGAACTGACTATAATTGCTGGGCAGCGACTGTAGGACTAAATCTGTGGTCAACTCTTAACCCAGAGGAAATCCCAATCGTCCTAGAGTCTCGACGTACATAATCATATTGAGTACATGAGGACCTACCGGGCTGCCATCAGTCAACCTTGCCTGAAAAAGTGCTTTAGAGATCTCGAATCCCTCATGTCGAGCCTGCTCTTGATAGAGCTGCCTGAGATGCACGATCATATCGTACGCCCTCATGTTCTCATGTTGCTTCTGAAGCTCTGAGTCCATGGTGACTAACATGAGACATCCGACTTTCACGGCATCATCATGATGCTTACTATAAGTATCTTTCTTAGCTTGGGGGGCGTCGTCAGGTGGTGGCGTAGGAAGAGGTTGCTCCAAGACATAGCTTTTTCTCCTGAGTGAGAACAATTCTCAAGTTTCGATACCCACCTAGGAAATTATTCTCTGACAGTTTGTCCTTTTCAAGGACTGATCGCAAACAAAAAGTACTAGAAGTGCTCCCTGCCATGGTAACTACCACAAAAATATGCAAAATAAGTATTATGACACAACAATATTAATGAGAACTTTATTAAATATTGCTCCCACTATTTATATCAAATCAATGACCCTCAACATTGATTCGGAGAATATCATTCTTATAGTAGTTCAAGATCCATATCTCACTAAGTTCTGAGTCAGCGAGGGCTGATTCACCCAGAACTGGCTATTTAGGTAGGGAACTCACTTTCCCAATTGCATCACATGCAACTCTTGATTAGTTGGGTGAATAACTCCTTATTCAAATCTATCTTGTAGATCGATGCCCAACTATATGCCTCTGAACTCCTAATCCTATTAGGCTTGCTCAGTTAAGTTCGACTCATTGGTAAACACCACGTCTTACGAGGATAGATGAAGGCATCCTGCGAGGGCAAGGTCTACACACTCATCGATCTTGGTCTTGACGAGCGTTACACGGTGGAAGGATATGGACTTAATATTTGGAGGGATTTTATTAATATTTAATCGATCTCACCATACACTATTATGTAACCATTACATAACAGTCCACACGTATAACTATTATACTAACATAACTAGGACCTAGTCCATGTCTAACAGTAATGCACCGCAAATATCAAACATAATCACACCAGTACCAAGCATAAAATCATATTTTATGCTATTATCTACTCAGATGCTAACTAGCTAGGCTCTGATACCAATTGCTAGTTTCACAGGATCTACGGAAGCGTAAAAGGAATATAAATTCAAAATTTTCTACCCGTCAAACTAATCCCAAGACCTACTAGAAGAATAAGAGTAGATAAAAGCGTACCTGAAATATTTAAAAATGTCAACCGAGCGTCCCACGCGTGACGCCTCTTCCGGTATCCACACCGACTTTATCGACGAGTTTTCGAGATCGGCGGTGCTAGCGGCCAACACTCGAAAAAAACACCAATGTGACATCCGAAATTATTGGACTTAATTGGTCCTAATGAGTTGAACAATTCAACTCAATAATCCCATTTATATATATAGATGTATATCATATATATACGTGCATATATATTGTATATTAGCATCTCAATACACAGCCATATATATAATGGCTTGGAGGGGAGGATTTCAACTCCCTGACCGGCGTGGGACAAAATCAATTAAAGGTCCCAAATTGTATCTTATATACATACACATACAAATAGCCATATATATATATATATATATATATTTCCATGTTTATTACTTTTTGTGGGCTATTTAATTTAATAAATCGAGTCTAATTAATCGGCATATTTAATCTCAGTAAATATCCGATTAATCGGTCGCACCTTAAATCATCTAATCTCTATTAGACGATTTTTATTGTTTCAAAATATCTCATTGATTCAGTCGTCGTGTGTGACCATGTAGGTTCCCAATTACGTTGACAGTAATATCGAAATCTCTATTTCAATATTACAAACAGTAAGCGGCATCTAGTAATGCATCACTGTTACTCCAGTAATTGGAAAGTCAATTTCTCGACGAACCTCGTGACCTACATTACCGTGTAATAATCCATTGTCCTCTATATCTCTATTGAGCCCAAGGCATGGTCGATGACATTCTTGTATGGCTCAATATCTTTCTCTTGGTTTATTGAGTAAGTCTATCAGAACAAATGAGCTCGATATCGCTATATTGACTCATTTGGGTATGCATACACTTTTAGACTTTAACACCAAACGGTCGTGAGATATCGCTCCCGTTTCGTAGGAGGGACAAATCCTATCTTGGTCACTCACATTCCTCTCTATGCTCTGTGATATACCCAATAACTGTCTTTATAACCAGCTTGTTACGATAGCGTTTGACAGTATCAAAGTATATGACATTACATGTAGGAATCCATGGTGACCTCAAGTCAAAGGACCATTACATTATAGTCACTATGAGATATGCTAATGACAGTCACGTAACAACCCATGTGGCAATCTCATGGCAGGTCAGTTCAATACACATTACTCTTAATGTATACATGTGGTGTGACTTGATATCTCCATATCCATGACCTGTGAGACTTGGTCATTAATCAACACCCACACTAGTCTAACCGTATTATCATTGTCCTAATTAACGATAATACTTTGACTAGGGACATTTAGGAATAATGTTCGGTAATTATAGGATCTCACAATCAAGTCACACTTGATGTCTATTGAACCTACTATTCCAAGGACATTATTGTGTAAAATCATATATAGCGCAATCTACATAATAACAGAAATGCCTCATAATATAATGAAATACATGTCATATTACAGAACTGATGATAGATTGTCTTTAGGGCATACACCAATTCCCAACTGACGCTCTCAAGCCGTGCGATAGTGCGCGCATGCGGACCCCGACGAGAGAAAATTTGGGTCCGTACATATTCCATAAATAACGTGTTTGTGCATGTTTGTATGTTTAAATGTGCTTTTCAAACTCATGATGATACCGGCTTTTGTTAAATACGTGTTATTTGCCGTGTTTAACGTTTGAGCATGCGAGAAATAGTCGAAATCGGATTAAAGTGACCGCTTGAAACCTGAAACGGGTCAAGGAAACCCACGGCTATTCTCAAGAGGAAAGAGCCGAAAATTCGGGTCAAGAATGTTCTCTTTACCTCGATGAAATCCATTTCTCAGATTTTTGTGTAAATTGCAATTTTAATATTGTCGCAAATCTCGCATGCTAACAACTTTAAAACATTATTTTTAAAGTAAAAATGCATGGATTCATGTATCGGTGACTCTTTCAGGGCCATTTGGGTTTTGAGGGTATTTTGGTCATTTTGACCAAGTTATCATCGATCTTCCTGGACCCGTTTTGGTCGCTGTATCATGAATTGTTTTCATTAAATTAAGTTTTTCGGGTATTCAAACTTCATTCAGTGGATGAATTCATTATCTGTCTGATTGTTTGTAACCCTCACATTTACTGCATTCGGCATTTAATTTTAAGCAGTATTTCACAAACGGGTTAATCGGAACACTCACATGATTAAACCCACTTCACATTGACAACTTTCACATTAATTGGTAATTAACTGATAACTCGCGTCGATGAGTTGTCAAATGACGTTAATGTCCTTTTCAAAACTTGTCCATTTCAAAACCCGAAATGCGCAGTCCGATGTAGCATGGACGTCTAGAAGGGACTTGTGTGTCTCAACTTGAGTTTTTTTTTCCTGATTTCAGGTAACTCAGGTCAGGATACAAAAGATCTTTCTAGATCACTTCCGGGCATACCGACTAGTTCTTTGGCTTTTTCGGGGTTGTTGCATAACCCTGGACGATTTAGGGAATTGGTCAACGCCGACTACAGGCCGAAGTGGCCCGCACTGCTATGTTTCCCTTTTCTGAAGACAATTTTTAAATAAAGGGCAAATTCGTCTTTTCACAATTCAGCGACACCCCTAAGGTTAGCTTGACAGAAACACTATGGTATCAGGATAAGAATAGGCTACCTGTTCAGGTGCAAGTTCATCTGCAGAGCATTTTCTTATCCACTGATGAATTTCTATCATCCTATTGTAGACTCGGGTATCTAGAACGGTTATCTCTGTCACAAAACATGCAAAACGCTAATTAACCTTTCACTCTACCTAACCAAACACTAGATAATGGTTAAGTGGAATCCTAGATTCCAAATCTAGAGTCAAAACAAAAGTTTGGTGAATTCAGTAGAATTTCAGTGTCATAATACATAACAATTGTTAAAGTAATTCACACACAAAAGATTTGACTACAAATGCCATATCTGTCAAGTCCTTGAAACAAAGTCGAATGCAAAATGCTTTACACACGTTTGCTTGTTTAGCATATGGCATTTGCTTGAAAAAATACACCCGGGTTAATAACTTGTTAATCCACGTAAACTTGGCAATAATAAACACATTGTCTGCAATATGCATGTTGTTTGTTACTTTTCTACTATTGTTTGTCCATGCAAGTCGAGCCCGACCCATAGGACGCATTGCACTTAGGGTTCAACGCCCATTCACTAAAAGCGCATATTGAATTTCAGTTTTCGATTTTTCCCTGAACTCACGAGTGAGTCGGAGTGGAATAATAATCGAATGCGAATTGACTGAGATACGACCATTTGTAATTTGTATTTATTTTTTTTGACAGCACTATAATAATCCCAGTCGGTGAGCGAACGGTCTGAGAGTCAAACTAATTGAATCGGTCCAATGTTTGCCCAAACACGAGTAATCCCAAGATCTCGTGGTTCCGGTTCATGCAGTAATTCAAACATCATAGTTTGATGAACTGTAACGCAAGATTGTGAACCGATTCCCCAATATACGGGCTTACTTCTCTCTCGGCTACTCAACCGACATCATTTAGTTCACCGAATTTTCGGTGTCAAAACGTGCAAGCCGAACGCAGCTTAATTCACGCGGTAAATGATTAAAACATGCAAGCCTAGCAAGCCAGAGTATCGAAAGGGCGTGCGGGATATAGGCCGGCACGTAATATGAACCCCCGAACACTGACTTTCCGGTTCCTCACAGATCAATGCCTTAGAAAATCTTTGCGTTTCATACCCCTAGACCCGAGTAATTTATCGACCCTCGACAGTCGAGTCGTAAAATGATAAGTGGCGACTCCTTCTCACGCGTGTCCATCACGCATCCTTGGAAAGGTGGACACTCTCAAGCCGCGCGATCCAAAAGTGCACATGCGGGCCCTGACGAGAGTCCACATTCGGGTCCGTACAGCTTGGCGACTCCATTGGGGACATACTTAATGGGTTCGGGCTCGATCCCGTTTGTTTGCTTGCATGTTCATTTATCGCTTTTTGCACATTTACTTTATGCACGTTTATTTTCTGCACTTGCATCGCATCATCCTAGCCGATTTCTAAGTACCTCGTCCGAAATCCCACGGGCGCCAAAATAGGAAGATAGGTTAGTCAGAGGTTCCGAGTAAGGGAACGAATCGAGTAAGCTCTGCCACCGAACCGGCCCCCAAAGATCATCGCTCAATTTCAAGGAATTCACACCCTTGAATCAGGAGCCCCAATCCCTAGCTCGATGTTAGCCCTGTAGTACTCAAACCATGCATAAACACGGACCGTCATGTTGGACCGAAATAACCTTCATGCCCGCAACCGACCCAAAGTTGAGTCTTTGAGTCGACCCGTAGTTTTTCTTTAGGCGGGCCTTTTGTTGTTTTTATTGAAAGAGTGTTGTACATTGTAAAGAACCAATGTTATAGTTATTTTTCTGCACTTGTATGCATGTTTTCAAACAAACTAGGGCATTACATCAGTTTGTCTGTAAACATTAAACTAACATCTTTTCCATTTAAGTAAGAATGGATCCCTCGCATCCTTGTCTTAGGCTCGATGTCATCATTCCGCTAGCCACGGAATTACTCTCGTTTGGAGAACATTTCGCCCAGCTGACCGCGCGTTCCTCCGGCTCATCATAGGAAACTTGCCACTACTTGCTGATTCTCCCATCGACTGGGCCAAGTTGTGCGGACCCAAATTTCGTCTCGTCAGGGCCCACATGCGTGCGCCATCGCACGGCTTGGGAGTGTCCACCTTCCCGTGGGGACGCGCGACGAACACACGTGATAAGAAGTCGCCACTACCTGTTTACGACCCGAAGGTCGAAGGCCGGTGAGTTGCCTAGGTCTAGGGGTATGGGGTACACCTAATTGCTAAGGCATATGATCTTGCGGAAACCTAAGTTCCAAATTTGGGGGTTCTGTTACGTACGGACCTATATCCCGCACGCTCTATTGGTACTCTAGTTTGTCTAGGGTTTGTCATTTTTACTTATTTGCCGCTTGATTTAAGTTTCGCTCATATCGCTCGTTTTGATACCGTAACTTCGATCAAGCACTCAAACCGTCTGCTCACCGACCGGGGTCCTTACAACAACTGAATGAAAATACCTAAGATATCCTTACAATGTACTCTCAAATAAATACAAAATACAGACATGATACAGTACATGGACCCGATCAGTTTGTATTAGGCCAAATATATCACTTGTACTCACCGCGTGATTTGGAATAATCGAAACCGAAATTAAGGCAACGCGGGCTCAAAAGAGCAAAAGGTCGGGTCCAACCAAACCGATGGATAACAGAAGAGTCGTTCGACTCTCGTGATAGCCATGGGACCGGTTGAGCTCCCGGATCATGTCCGGCCACGACTTACCTCCCCGTACTCGGGTTGCACGCACTCGATGTGAATGGGCATTGGACCCGTGATAGACGGTGAGGGGCGTTGGACCCCATGTGCATCGCATCCTATGGGCTAGGGCTCGAACCGCGATAAAACAGACAAAAACATACAAATAAAACAGATCAAAAATGGACAAAACTGGCACAAACGGATAAAGTGGATAAAACATAGGACTACATGCATATTGTGTATTAAGCGCCAAGTTTACGTGATTTATCCGGTTCGTGCGGGATTTCGATCAAAACATATTCAATTGTTCACATGCGCACGCGAATAAGCAAAATTAATCACAATGGAATTTAATTTGTCAATTTTTAAGTCCAAGTAGTTAATTAAACCAGTTTTGATATATTTAGTCTTTTTAATTCCTTTGAAGCCGAGTGAACATGAAATTAATTCTTGTGGGTTTGTTCTCGCTTTAAATAATCTGTTTTAATGTCGAGTAATGAAAAATATTCCAATTCGTGTTTTCGCTAGTTTAATTTAAACAACAATTATTTTTTTGTTTTGTTCCTCTTTTCATCATTTTTTCTCAATTTTTTTTTTCAGCACAACAAGCACAAATTATAATCGCAATTACCGAGTTTATTCACAAATTGAGTCCTATGCATGTCACTAAGTCAGAATAATATACCTAGTTCCGGTTCAAACCGGAAATATGGCGGTCGGACTGGTCGGAGGCGGTCTACATAGTTCAGACCGGTAGAAGGGCACTAGGCCGGCAAGCTGGGCCAGGCGCAAGCGAGCTGGGCCGAACACGCGGGGACTAGGCCAAACTCGCGGGAACTGAGCCGCCAAGGGAGTTGGGTCGCGGAAGGGAGTGTTAGGCTGCGAAAGAGAACGGCTGGGCCGGATTGGGCCGCGCGTCTGGATCCGCCTGTTCCGGGCCGATTTCCGGGTGAAACCGAATGGGTCAGGCCATAAACTGGGTCGGATCGTCTCGGTTGGATTGAACTGGGCCGAACAGGCTGGATCTGCGCAAACCGAAGGAAAATGGGCCGAGCCCGTGAAAGAGAGGATGAACGGAGAAGACGAAGATGGGCGGAGGGGAGGATTCCGGCGGCTGCGGACGGCGGTTCCAGCTTCTGGGTGCCGCGGCGACGGCGCGAGAGGACGCGGGAAACGACAGCGAGCACTACCTGGGCTACGCCATGCTCGAGATGGGCGTCACGGGAATCGGGACAGTTTGGACAGTTCTAGATTTTTCGGCGAGAGATTTTCCAGTTTAATCGCCAGAAATCGGGCAGAGTTAAGGGGAGGAAATGGAGGGGTTTTGTGTGTGGGTGTGTCGTGAGTCGATTTGGGAGGAAAAACCAGAGCGAGAGGGTGATCCGAACGTCGGGGGTTGAGCCAGGGAGCGAGAGCGGGACCGTGAGGGGGAGATAGCCGTCGAGGGAGCGTGCCGGGGAAGCGAGCGGTGCCGTGGTGGATGAGCGTGTCAGCCGTGGCAGGCGATCGCGGTGGGTGGGCAACCACGGCGTGTCGGAGGTGGCAGAGGGACGTTAGTAAAAGAAGAGGAGAAGAAGAGGGGGGAGAAGAGAAGAGAAGAAAAGAAAGCGAGGGGTGGAAAGGAAGAAGATGAAGAGAAAAGGGGGCAAAGTGGAAAGACAGAAAGAACAAGGGCGGAAATGAAAGGGTCAGAAAGTTTTGACCCGCGTTAGAAATTCTAACGGCCGTCAGACCGGTCTGATGCCGATCTGACCGGTCTGACGCCGATCTGACAGCGTGAGAAATTTTTTTATTTTATTTTTATTTTTTTAAAACAGATTTAACAATTTGAATTTGATGCGCGTAAAAATTAAAATTCTTGTCTTTTCAATTGGATATCGAAAAAATGATTCGTGACCGCCATTGCGTTCAAAAAAATTCAGGGATCGATATTATGTAGAAATTATTTTTTGGCCTCAATTTTCATGATTTTGAAATTTGAATTTGACACGCGTAAGGCTCGAAACGTCCCGTAGAGCATTTTTCCTAAAAAAATGTCAGATTAAATTAAAAATGCCCCTAGTTTAGAAATCGTGAATGCTTGGGCAATTAATCAAAATACTTCCATCCAATAGTGACAAATGACGATTTTGCCCTCCTTTTTCTAGGGTGGACCAAAATGGGGTGCTGACAACTTACCCATCTTTGGTTGCGTGCTCGGATAGAGAATGCAGCCAAAGACTATGAGAAGCACCCCATTGGGTCCCGGCGACTGTCTTGATTCCCTCCTAGTAGCCACTTGTTCTCTTGTTTCGGATGTGTGGGAGAGAATTGTGCAAGTGCATAGACCCTGCAAAAAAGTAATGATGGGACTCGGCCCTGCATAAGAGTAAAGATGAGACTCAGTCTTGCAGAAAAGTAAAGATGGGACTCGGCACTGCATAAAAGTAAAGACGGGATTCGGCCCTGCAGAATAGTGATGATGGGACTCGGCCCTGCATAGAAGTGATGATGGGACTCGGCCCTGTAGAAAAGTAAAGATCGGACTCGACCTTGCAGAAAAGTAAAGATAGGACTCAGCCCTGCATAAAAGTAAAGACGAGACTCGGCCCTGCAGAAAAGTAAAGATGGGACTCAGCCCTGTAGAAAAGTAAAGATGAGACTCGGCCCTGCAGAAAAGTAAAGATAGGACTCGGCCCTACATAAAGGTAAAGATGGACTCAATCCTACAGAATAGTGATGATGGGACTCGGCTCTGCATAAAAGTAAAGATGGGACTCGGCCCTGCATAAAAGTGAAGATGGGACTCGGCCCTGCATAAAAGTAAAGATGGTGAGGATTTGTGCTAACTGTGGTAGAGAAATGATTTTGCCTAGCGTCGGGATAGATTTTCACTAGGGGTGACACAGGACCCTCTCGCGCAGTGGGGATGACCCATTGTTTTGCTCGTTGAGTATGAGTGCTGCCGTTGGGTGATGATGTTGTGGATTGGACTGGCTCGTAGGATCACGATTCATTTTGTGATGAAGAACTCGAGCTTTGAGAGTGAGCGCCTACGTATCCCATGGGACCGGGAATCAGAGTCTGTTATAGTTCTTTCCGCTTGGTATCTGTGATCCTGGCATCATTAGCAAGTCATAGTGAGTTACTAACGATGTATGGGCGTATCAATGCTATGAAGATAACGTCATTGTGACGCACGATGCTTTAGTTTTGGGTCCCCTGGGTGACTCGTGAAGAATTTTGCTTTGACAAATACGAATGGATCTCGCTTTCGAAGACCTCAATGCGAGGCCTTCAGGGGCTTTTGTCAGCTATGCATGGGTATATTAAGACGTCCTCAATGATGCCCTAGCGGCTCTATCGGTTGTTCGCCGCGCCCGTCGACTTTGGACCTTTTTCCACGAGGTGCCGTAGGGGGGCTACATTTGTAACTCGCAGGAGGATTTTCATCCGGAATTGGTCAGACCTCGGTCTAGTCATTTCCAAAGTGTTATTACTGGACTCCCGGAGAGGAATGTCTTGGACTTTAGCTCTGTAGTAGCCAGTTGTAGGGTGGCTGTGACCCGTTTGAAGTTATGAATTAGCTCAGAGAAAAGGGAAAGCATAGGAAGCATCTTGCCCCAGACTGAAAGGATACACGAGTTCATGCCTGCAACGAGATGTACCCCTCCGTTTTGTCCTTTTGCGATGTGGGCTGCGCCAAATTGCTCGGATAGCGTGTTCGATCGCCCGCCATGCTTGGGAAGAATCCGTCATGGACAGTTGAGTTGTGTAAAAGAACCGATCGGGAATCGTGTCGGAGTAGATAACTTAGCCATTTCCTAAGGGGATCTCTGGTTCACGCAGCGTGCGAAAGTCTAGGGTGACTGTTTTGTTTATCTCTCATTTTACTATCTTTTTGCCACGGTCACCCACCTCGGGGCCGTACCTCTCAACCTAAAGGGGATAAGCTCTCATTTTGCCTCGGCCGCTGGTAAGGGGTTTTCGGTCGTGCCTCTCTTTTGCCATAGCTTTTGCCTAAGCCGCCCCTAATAGAGGTTTACGACCTAACGGACTCGATTCTTTTATCTCTCGAGCTTGCAAAGGCATATGATTCGAAGGACTCGACCTCCAAGGCATTGTATCTTGTCTCCGTCGAGAGTTGTGTATGTTGCTCCCTTTCGTCGGGGGTTTGTTGATTGAATTAGCGCCGTTGGTATTTTCGGTGAACCTTGGCGCTACCCTATTTCTTTTATTGGCAAGTTTTTCCTGCTTCTTTTCTCTCTCTCTTCTCTTCTTCGTTGATGGGTTTTTCCCACTTCTTTTCGCTCTATTTTTTTTTTGCAGCTGGGGCTTGTTTCGTGCCCCGTGTCTTTGTTTGAAACTCTTCGACTTTGCATCGCCGAGGCCGCTTTGGTGTGTTTCACCTCGTGGAGACTTGTTGCGTGTTATTGATCCAATCCCATTTTGTGAGGGCCGGCTTTCTTGGAAGTTTGACTCTTGTGCCCACGAAAGCCAAACTTTGTGTCATTTGCCTTTGCAAGCATTACAAGTGAACTTCCCCTATTGTTTAAGAAAAGAAAATGTAGGATTGCTCCATGAATAAACAACTGATGTTGCCCCTGTGCGAATGTTGGACGAGGATGCCCCGGTCTTCATTTATTAAACTGGCCCGTGGCATGTGCATGGTGCGATGTCCTCGATCGTCTCTTGCTGTTCTTTACAGTGCGTGCCTCTTGGAGGGTGCACGCTGCTGAAGTTGTCGGATGTTCAAGGAAGACGGTCGCATCGATGCTGAGTGATTCCCTCGATTGTCCTCGTCTTCGGCTTCGTAGGGGGTACCACATGGTCGGACCCTTTCCCTATCGAAGTAAAAGGTGAAGGGCCTGATAGAGTTCTCGAGGAGGTGTGAACCCGCGCATCGCTCTTTGCCTGTGACCGACGTGTCCCTGTGAAATACGACAAAGAAAGTGATGTATCAGGCGATTATGCGATAGAATGTGTGGTAAGAAATGTGGAGCTGGCCCATGGAAAATCCCTTCGTCCATCGCGTGGCCCATGAGTGCCACGCGTAGGGGACATTCGTTCCCGGGAATCTAGTCATCGCCACACTGGAGTGGTTAGAATGTGGCTGGGGGCCGCGAGAGTGTACTTTCCCTAGGCGCGAGTAGGTAGACGCAGCCGTCCTAGAGAAGACTCGAGGAGTCGGGTCCCACAGGGACATGCGAGTCGAACAGGCCCGAAAGAACCAATAGGGCGTCCTAAGAACTGTCCTAATGCCCCTTTCTAGCTAGGAGTCCGTTTGGGAATGCATTAAGATAAACGTAAAGAGCGAGTTTAGAGAGGAATGTGTGTTTGTAAGGCGCATGGTGCTCCGTCTGTTGGTTAGTATCCGCCGCAGTGGGTGGGTTGGCCCTCTCCAAAGCGTGGCCCAGAATGATATGATCACTGTGTCGGTTGGTTGCGTTTGAGTGGAACCTAGCAATGAAAATGATTCATTTAAGCAAGCGAAAGTGTTTGAAATAAGTGAGGAGAAAGAATGTACGGACGCGACAATTTCAAAAATATGCGAAGGTATTTCATTAAGATCGACATTTGCATTACAACAAAAATCCCTCTTCCGCCGTGCGGCATATAGTTTCGCCTGCATTCATAGAACATTTTACGTAGGTAGCCTCATGGGGAAACTAGCTTTTCCTTTTCGTCCTCGTCCTTACCCCTAGGGCAAATACTGATCAGATTAATAGCCGCGTCAGAGCTTGATCCATGGTCAGGGAGGGGGCTGGCCTGGACATTTGGTGGCTTGACTTCGTTGAAAAAGAGTTGGTTCTTCTCAATCATCTCCTGCAACTTGCCCCGGAGGGTGTTACAATCGTCCGTCGTGTGCTCCGGAGCACCCATATGATATTTACAATGGAGATTCTGATCTTAATTCACGGTATTGATCTGAGGATTAGGGGCCACGGGTCTAATTTCCTTAGCTGCCAAAAGTTGGCGATAGACTTGTGGCTGAGGAACCGACAAAGGCGGGTATTGCGGACGCGGCCTGGCCTGCCCCCCTTGTCGAGGTCGTAGGGTTGGGGCTTGTTGAGCCGATGGTGGAGTTCCTAAAGCTGGGGGCCTATTTGGAGATGCCCAATGAGGGGTAGGCGCATAATTATGATCATATGGTTGCGGGGCCCGTGGCAGATGGTAAGTTGGTTGGGCGGAGTAGTTAATCGGCAGGGCCGGGTATTGCTGCTGGTACTGCATGGGGGGCGGAGCGTGTATCTGAGCGATCGGCGGCGCTGGTACCAAGTTCATAAAGTACGGCTAGGGGGCTTGGCATCCAAGGCTGATGGCATTAACGGACGCGTCTCTACCATTTTTGTTACTCGTTAGTGATGGCGCAGCAATAGCATTCTTTAAGGACTGTCCCTCCTTTCCGGCCGGTCCTTCTATCTTCCCAAGCTTGATGCCCATGTCAAGTTTCTTCCCAGCATCGATCAAACTGGAGAATGAGGAAGTGTGAGCCAATAGGTGCAAATAGTAGGCCCCTCTGAGAGTGGAGTGAAATAATTGGATTTGTTGCGCTTCGCTGATCAAAAGACGTGTTTCGCCGCTAAAGCTCGCCACTTCGCTGCATAGGCCTCGAAGCTTTGGCCCTCGGTCATTTCCTTTGTACTAAGCTCCAGAAGAGTCGGGGGTGTCTCTGTACAATACCTGTACTGGTCGATGAATTTGCTTGTGTGGTCCACCCAAGTAGGGATGTCCGCGGCTTTCAACGATATGTACCAGTCGAGAGCCGCTCCCGTCAGACTGTCCTGGAACGTGTGGATGACAAACCCCTCGTAGTCCCAGTATTGTGGTATCTTTCCTCTGTAGTGACAGAGGTGATGACGAGGTCGGTTGTGCTGTCGTACCTTTCGAATTCAGGAACCTTAATCTTCGGGGGTAGCCGCATACCCGAAAATAGGCTCCAATCGCCATCGCTAGCATCGAGGCGGGAGCCGCCTGATTGTAAGGCTCTGATGTTCTCTTCTATCTTCTTTAACCTCTGTTCCTGATCGGTCTGCATTTCCGAGATAAAGTTCGTTGGTGGAGCTGCGAAGGCCGCCTGAGTTGGTGTTCCTGGTTCAGAGGTAGGGATATTTATGGGAAATGGAGCTGGGTGGGAGAAGCTGATATGGGGTGGTGGAGCTTGGAACGGGAAAGGCTCAGATGTGTGAGCAAGATCATGGGAGTTTGGCGTCGGAAATTCCATCGGCGGAGGAGCCGCATAGACAGGAGCCGGAACAGATATAGACACCGGAAGCGGTGCAAGCATGGCTGGGTTTGGCGATGGAGGAGGAGCGGTCGCTGTGAGAGTCGTTGGTGGCGGAGGGATATTGACCGGATGGACCACCAGTACGTGCATTATGGGCGCTCCAACACCTTATGGAGCATGGTTTGGCGGGACCCAACGGTTCGGGTCGACTGTCGGCCCGTACCCCGGAGGCGAAGTAGCGTTCAAGGAGGTGCGATTTGGAGCTCTGAGTGAGACCATGAGCTCGGCCATGTCAGCGGCCATCTGGTTGACCGTACCCTTCAATGTAGTAAAGTCACATTCCACCGTGACGATGCGGGCACCATCAGTGGAGATGCATGGCGCTTGGGCTTCGGCGTTGGGACAGGTGGCGGAATTGCTTCCGAGTGTGCCGGGGGTGCGCTTGCAAGGGTTGGTGGTGGCGGTGCATGAATCATGGGCGGTTGAATGATTTCCTCGGAGCTAGCGGGCTAGTTGTTTTGCGCCATCCTCAATTGCTGACGAGTGGGATAACGGTGCGGCGCTAGTTATGGTTACCTGCATCCCATAAGTGTGTAAATTGCAACGCGAGCAAGTTTTGCTAACTATATAAATGTGCAAAACAATAAATAGAGAGATATGGTGTATGAGATGCAAGGATTTTGAAAGCCAATGCCGTCATTCGCATTGATTCGGAGAGCTCCAAAATACAATACAATTTTGAAAAAAACAAGCCCTAGGTCGATCCTCTACCGCGCTCGGGGCTCAAGCGACCACCGCCGTGAAAAACACTGATTCCAGGCGAGGGCTTGCTATGTACCCTTACTCGGAACCCCTATCTAACCCGTGCTTCCAATTATCTGTCGTGGGACGCGACCCAAAGGTACCTAAAGCTAGTATGATATGCGATGCGTGTGCTAAAAATAAATGTGCGGGAAATAAACGAACAAGAATTAAATGAAAGCTGTAAATAAACAAACAAGCAAACAGACAAACGGAAACGAGGCCGAACCCTCTAAATGTTCCCAGTGAAGTCGCCAAGCTATGCGGACCCAGATTTCATCTCGTCGAGGTCCGCATGCGTGCACCATCGCACGACTTGGGAGTGTCCATCTTCCCTTGGGGACGTGTGACGGATACGCGTGAGAAGGAGTCGCCATTACCTATTTACGACCCGAAGGTCGAGGGCCAGTTAGTTGCCCGGGTCTAGGGGTACGGGGTACACCCAATTGCTAAGGCATATGGTCTTGCGGAAACCTAAGTTCCAAATTCGGGGGTTCTGTTACATGCGGGCCTATATCCCACACGCCCTATTGGTACTCTAGCTTGTCTAGGGTTTGCATTTTTACTTATTTGCCGCTTGATTTAAGTTTCGCTCATCTCGCTCGTTTTGACACTGTAACTTCAATGAAGCACTCAGACCTTCTGCTTACCGACCGGGGTCCTTACAACGACTGAATGAAAATACATAAGATATCCTTACAATGTACTCTCAAATAAATACAAAATACAGACATGATACAATACATGGACCCGATCAGTTTGTATTAGGCCAAATATTTCACTCGTACTCACCGCGTGATTTGGAATAACCGAAACCGAAATTAAGGCAACGTGGGCTTAAAAGAGCCGGAGGTCGAGTCCAACCAAATCGACGGATAATAGAAGAGTCGTTCGACTCTCGTGATAGCCATGGAACCGGTTGAGCTCCCGGGTCATGTTCAGCCACGACTTACCTCCCCGATCCGAGTCATCTTCCACATAGACACTACTAGGAACGGAACGGCAAGTCGAGGCAAGACCCGATTCCGCACTCGGGTTGCACACACTCGATGTGAATGGGCGTTGGACCCGTGACAGACGGTGAGGGGCGTTGAACCCCATGTGCATTGCATCCTATGGGCTAGGGCTCAAACCGCGATAAAACAGACAAAAACATACCAAAAAAAACATGTCAAAAACGGACAAAACTGGCACAAACGGATAAAAGCTGATAAAAACATAGGACTACATGCATATTATGTATTAAGCGCCGAGTTTACATGATTTATCCGGTTCGTGCGGGGTTTCGATCAAAACATATTCAATTATTCACATGCGCACGCGAATAAGCAAAATTAATCACAATTGAATTTAATTTGTCAATTTTTTAAGTCCGAGTAGTTAATTAAACCAGTTTTGATGTATTTAGTCGATTTAATTCCTTTAAAGCTGAGTGAACATGAAATTGATTCGTGTGGGTTTGTTCTCGCTTTAAATGACCGGTTTTAATGTCGAGTAATTAAAAATATTCAAATTCGTGTTTTCGTCAGTTTAATTTAAACAACAATTATTTTTTTATTTTTGTTCATCTTTTCATCATTTTTTTTCAATTTTTTTTTCAACACAACAATCACAAATTATCATCCCAATTACCGAATTTATTCACAAATTGAGTCCTATGTGTTAGCACCCCATTTTAGCTCACCAATTCAAATTACATTATCAACAATGATCCAAGCCACAACTTGAGCAGAATACAGAAAAATGACTTCACAGAGCAGAAAATCACTGTTCATCCTCAAGTCGGCGAAATCGGGCAAATGACACATGGATATGACAGAAGGACTCCAGGGATCATAAAAAAGCAAAGAGTGACTAGAGAGCTCAACAATGTCCAAAACCAGCATTTTCAGTATATCATATGGACAGTTCTATTTTCCGATAATTTACTCAACCGTCGGAAGATAGCCAATATTGGACTTCAAAGATCCACATCGATGCCAAACAGATGAAAAGTGTCTTCAAACGCATTTCGCAAATCATCTGTTCTATACATAACAACTTTCTGTATACAGACAACTTTTCAGTGGAAGTCCAAAAAGTTAATTCCAAATATCAGATGCGGCCATGCCCCACAATCTTACAGAGCACGAGCAGTGCTTCAGATTTTCTTTTGGAAGCCATACAAACACCCTGAATGACTTCCGAGCGACAAAATAGGCATATCCCTCTTCGGATGAGCATAACCGGAGACTGGTCTGATGGAATTATGGCAAACGAAGTTCACACTATATTGCCCTGAAAACTCCAGCGGACATTCGCAATTGGGCAAAACAGACAGCAAAACCCTTCACGGTTTCCCGAGTAACCTCCGAGGAGCACAAAATGCCATTTTCAGTGAAGATCCATATCCGGAGGTCCTCTTTGGGGAAACTTGACGCCGAATGCTTACGTTACATAATGCTAGCCTTCTCAAGGCTCAATGTGGAATCGTCGGAATGAATCACACAACTCATCTAGACCCCTCGAGTAGTACTTTAAGGGTCTCATATGCACTTTTCATATCTTTAGAGGCCCAATCTCGGCAAACAGAGATCACAGTGATCTCCGAATCACCCAAAAAACTCAGAAAGCAATCTGAGAAATCCAGTTTCGGCCTCCTAGGACATCTCCGACTCAATATTTACATTTACCGGATTAAGGGACAAGTGCCCACGTAATTTGACAATTTATGTCAAAATGACTGACGTGGGATGCAGATACAAGATATGTTGTCAGAAGTGGGTAATCTCGCTCTGAATGCATAAAAGGAGCAAAACCGGCTTCTGAGCCTCGTACAAACATTTGGCAATTTCTCACGAAAAATGCCAATCTCGAACACATTAAATTCGTTTCCTCGCGTATATCGATAATTCAATATTCGGTTCGAATCACAAGCCTCAAATGCGCAATCAATCGAGACCCGAGCTTTTTCCCGGTTTCTCCTTTTCAGTCGTGGGACCGACGAGATGCCCAAGATGAGTCACCCTTTATTCTAGAAGCTTTTTCTTCTTTAATGCAAGAAGCCAACTTGCACTCTTGCACAAAAATATCCAAGGAGTTTGAAGACAACACTCCAACTCTTCTTCAATGCCATTTAATGCTTTGATCTCTTCTTCATTCATGCAAATGGAAGAGGATAGGGCTAGATATTTCCCTAAGTAAACTGCCCCTCCTAAGCATGCCCACTAATGATGCTTTGTTTCACTAATTGTGTCATTAGATTTGCCTATAAATTGCCCAAAAGTGATTAAGTTAATCACTTCTCCTCTTGCACACTCTCTCCAAGTTTTCTCCCTCAAGAAAAGCTCTCAACTCCATAGCCAAAACTAGCAAGCTTCAACACTTCAAAACCAAGAGAGAAAACCCGAAGAAAACCCGAAGGAAGCATTGAGTTATTAAGTCGGAAGTCGATATTCATCATCCCGACTTAAGTTCAAAAATTCTCAAACTCCATGGACCACATGTTTTGGACCCAATGAGTTCATTTATGAACTTAGATTTTTTATTTGAAGTCATTTGCTCATGATTTCAAGTCAATTCCATCATTCCGGGTGAAGGACGTGCTCTCGGGTGAACAGTGCACCCGTAGCCGCACGCTCCCGCACGCCAGTGCGCTCGCGTGTCCAGCCGCATGCCTGCACCTAGCTGCGCACCTGCCCGCGCGCCTCCCCTGCGCTCCAGCGCTCCGCCCGTGCGCTCGCGCACGCCCAGCCGCGCGTCCATCCTTGCCCGAACGTGCATCCTTTGCACCTGAGCATCCTTCCAGGCGTTCAACCGAGTCACCCGACTCTCAAACACTTCCACGACTCTTTCCTCGATCCCGAGGCAAGGTATAACATTCTCGACTTAGAAAAGTTATAACCTTTTATATTATTTGCATGGTTATGGAGTAATATAGCGTTTTATGCATATTTAACTTGCAATACTTAATTTTTATACACTTTCATGTTATATTATGCATGCTCATCATCATATAACATGTTAGCATGTCGGGAAACGTTTGGATCGACCCTCGGAAAACCTTCTCGACCCGAAATAAGTAAAAGAGCTCTCAGGTTTGCCTCAAGAAGAGGTAACCGAGACTTGGCTTGTTTTCCTCAGGTTAAGAACGGCTTTCTTAGCCCGATCCAAGTTCGATTCCCGAGTTTTCTCTTGTTTTCTTACATGCATGAAGTCGGTATTGTTTTATCGATTCCTTAAATAACTTGTTTGTGCATGTTTGCATGTTCAATTGCGTTATTCAAATCATGGCAATACCGACTTTCGTTTAATCGTGTCATTTATCATGTTTGTCATTTAAGCATGCGAGAAATGATTCGAAACGAGACGGGGAAACCTGGTGGAACCCCATTCGGGCCATGGGACCTCTCGGCTATCTCTAAGGAGAAGTAACCGAGAGCCTCTTAGACTCGTACGGGTTGCATGAGGCTTCCTCTTCCAGTTTTGAGTCCGTTCTCGGCTTTCGTGTAATTTTCAATTTACATTATCGTCGCAATATCGCATGAAAATGTCTTTTCAAAACAAAGCATACATGGATTCGGGTATCGATGACTCATTCGGGTCCATTCGATTACGAGAGTAGTTTCGGTCGTTGGACCAAATTATCCTCGATCCTTATGGAATCGTCTTGGTCGCCGAGTCACAAATCGTTTGCATAATTAATGCATTCGGCATAACCTTAAGTATTAATTCCACAAACGGATTAATCTGGACGTTCACACAGTTAATTCATTCAAATTAAACAACTTTGCACGAATTGGACATTAATTTGTAACTCGTGTCGACGAATTACAAAACGGTGTTAATGCCCTTTTCAAAAACCCTCATACTTTCAAATCCGTATTGTGTTGTTTCCCTTTTCTGAAAACAAATTTTCAAATCAAGGGCAAGAATATCATTTTGTGATTTGGCGTCATCCTAGCATCGTTTAAGATGTCAATTGGGTATTTTGTATCAAAATTACAATTACTTGACTAATCATTTCACTCGACTTAACTAAATGCAAGAAAATGGTTAAGTGGAACTCTAGGTTCCAAATCTAGAGTCAAAACACGAGTTGGGTTAATTCAGTGGTAATTCAGTATCACAATACCGAATCACTGTAAAAACAATCCACACACACGAAACTTGACTACGGACACCCGATATGTCAGGTTCTCAAACCAAAGCCCGAATGCTAAAATATTGGCATGCGTTGTTTGCTTAGCACATTGCATTTGCTTGCAAAAACACACTTGGATTAATAAACGTGTTAATCCACGTACATTCGGTGAATACAAACACATTGTCTGCTATTTACCTATTTCTTGTTATCTTTTCGCACTTGTTTGCCATGCGGGTCGAGCCTGATCCCTAGGCCGAAGGATATTAGGGTTCAACGCCCTAATCATCGATCACAGGGTCCAACGCCCTAATCAAAACTCACAGGGTCCAAAACCCTGTTCAGTGAGAGCGTGCATTGAATTTCATTTCTTCGGTCTTTTCCCTAAACTTGCGGTGAGTTAGAGTGGAATAATAACCGAACGCGAGTCGACTAGAATTCAGCCATTTGTAATTTGTATTTATTGTTTTCGAGAGCACTGTAAGGACTTTTATTTTGTACATTCATTCTGTAAGAATTCCAATCGGTAAGCGAACTGTCGGAGAGTTAAATTAATCGAATCGGTTTAATGCTTGCCCAAAGGAAAGTAAATCCAAGAATTCGCGGTTCTGGTTCAAGCAGGGATTCAACCTTCATGGTTCGATGAACTGTAACGCAAGATTGTGAACCAACTCCCCGACATACGGGTTTACTCTTCTCTCAGCTTCTCAACCGACATCGTTTGGTTCACCGAATCTCCGGTGTCAAAACGTGCGAGCCAAGTGCAGCTTAATTCATGAGGTAAATAATAAAACATGCAAGCCTAGCAAACCAGAGTACCGAAAGGGCGTGCGGGATATAGGCCCGCACGTAACATGGACGCCCGAACACGGACTTTCCGGTTCCTCACAGATCAATGCCTTAACGACAAACTAGGTGTTCCATACCCCTAGACCCGGGTAACTTATCCGCCCTCAACTTTCGGGTCGTAAAATGATAAGTTGCGACTTCTTCTCTCACACTTGTCTCTCACGCGTCCCCACGGGAAGGTGGACACTCCCAAGCCGCGCGATCCAAAAGCGCGCAATGCGGGCCCCGACGAGAGTCCACATTCGAGTCCGTACAGCTTGGCGACTCCACTGGGGACATACTTAGTGGGTTCGGGCTTGATCCTGTTTGCTTGCTTGCATGTTCATTTACCGCTTTCTGCAACTTTCCCACTTATCTACTTCACGCACTTTTATTTAAGCACTCGCATTGCATATCACGATAGCTTTAGGTACCTATGGGTCGGGTCCCACGACCGATGACAGGCAACCCAGGTTAGATAGGGGTTCAAAGTAGGGGTTCGGCGCGCGGTTCGACTGTCACTTAGGCCTTGAAAAAAATCCCGCCTGATTTCAAGGAATTGATACCCTTGAGTCGGGAGCCTCCATCCCTAGTTAGTTGCTATCCCGGAGAACCTAAACCATGCATAAACAGGGACCGTCATGTTGGACCAACGTAAACCTTCATGCCATCAACCGACCCAAAAGTTGAGTCTTTGAGTCGGCCTGTAGTTTTTCCTTTAGGCGGGCCTTTTGCTGTTTTTCACAAAAAGCGATGTACATTATAACAGATACAGTTATACTTTACTTTTCTGCACTGCATGCATGTTTTCAAACAAACTAGGACATTGCATTGGTTTATTGCTTTAGTTCCCTTTTTCAAATGAACCATCTTCGTAAATCTGGGAACTTGAATCAAATCAAGGCAACGGCATTAGCTTTTGAAAACTCATACATTGCCTGCATCCGATGTTTGCACAGCAACTACCATGTCCTCGCACGACAGGCGAGTTATGCCAACCTTTGCGGGAAGACCACCCGCGGTCTTCACTTCTCCATAGTGAGATGTGCTATGACCAGAAGCCGAGTCCATCCCGGCCACCCACCTCGCACGACAGGCGAGTCGTGCCCACTTTCGCGGGTAGGCCACTCACGGCCTTCACCCTTCCTCCACGGCAAGACGAGCCTTGGCCCGAGGGCCGATCAACCTTCCCAGGAGAAGTTAACCAACACTAACTTCTTCCTAACAGAGAGTGTCACCACGTGATCGGATGTACATCCCTCCGCGTGACCCCGCACATCTACTAGAGACTAAGCGCGCCTCACACATGTCCAAGCATGCTCACGCCAACTCATGCACCCATGCTCAACATATCAATGCATGTCTCTTGGTGTGCTCGCACGACGCCTACCAGGCCAGCTCGCTTCCCTACACCCTTGCATTGCAATTGCGAACAGTTCATGCTCTTTCATTGTTTTCTTTTCCCATTGCAGGAAATTCTCAACAAGAAGACAGCCTGAATACTGAGCGACCACAATTGAGACAACAAACATCTCTCATCCAGCTCCTTGGAATTTCAACACTAAGTCCCCATTCTTGCTCCACAGAGCAAGATCGCAAGCAAATCAGAGTCACCGCTTTGCAGCGCCCTGCGCTGTTCCCCAGCATTGACCTTTACTTTTGCATCTCTTGCACTTTCTTATCGAGTATGCATTTACTGCATCGGGCTTCGGCCCTGCATCGGGCTCCGGCCCTGCATTAGGCTCCGGCCCCGCATTTATTGCATTGGGCTTCGGCCCCACATCGATCTCTGACCCAGCATCGGGCTCCGGCCCCGCATTTACTGCATTGGGCTTCGGCCTCACATCGGGCTCCGGCCCCGCATTTACAGCATTGGGCTTCGGCCTCACATCGGACTCCGGCCCTGCATTTACTTTTGGGTTTCGGCCCTGCATCGGGCTCCGGCCCCACTTTCGGGCTTCGGCCCTTCATCGGGCCTCGGTCCTGCATTTACTGCTTTCGGGCCCCGGCCCAGCATTTACTGCTTTTGGGCTCCGACCCTGCATTTACTGCTTTCAGGTTTTGACACCTCGCATTTACTGCTTTTAGGCTCATCTGAAATCTAAAATCGACTTGGATTCAAATTCATCCAAGCGATACTTCGAGGAGCAAGTCTAATCCTTCAACTACAAAGACCGGAAGTGATAGCTCCACAAACTGAGCATGACCCAACCCTCAGTCGTAGGAGATACCAGCACGATCATGCCTCCGATCAAAAAATAGATCTCATCCACCTCCGTTGGGGTCGCTGATTGAATACTGGCAACACGCGCAGTTTTCTTTAAACTCTTTGTTGCTTTCATTCAAATGCATTCCCACAAATGGGTTCCCGACATGAACAAATCCTTCAAACAGGACATTAGGACAGTCTTTACGACGCCCTATTAGTTCTGTTGGACCTGTTCGAATCGCCTGTCCTCATAGGACCCAACTCCTCGAGCCTTCCCTAGGACGGCTGCGCAGACCTACTCGTAATTAGGGAAAATATGCTTATGTGACATCAGTCACGATCTAACCACTCTAGAGTGGTGATGACCAGATTCCTGGAAACAAATGTCGTCTGCATGCGACACCCCAAGGGTCGCGGGCGGGACAAAAAGGGATTTTCCCATGGGACCACCTCATATTTCTTACCACATATCCCCCCGCATAATCGCCTAATGCATTGTCTTCTTTTTCATCCTTCACAGGGGCACATTGACCACAGGCGAAGAGCGATGCGCGAGTTCACGCTTCCCCGACAACTTTTCTCGAACCCTTTCCTTATACTTTAACAAGGGAGGTGTTCGACGATGAGGTACCCCCTATGAAGCCAAAGACAAGGACAATTGAGTGAATCACTCAGCATCAATGCAACAGTCTTCCTCGAACATCCATTGGCCTCAACAGCGTGCACCCTCCAAGAGGTACGCAATATAAAGAACAGCAAGAGATGATCGGAGACATCGCACAAGGCGCCTGCCACAAGCCACTTCCACAAAATGAAGACCGAGGCATCCCCGATCAACATTCCCACCGGGGCAACCTCGGTTCCCTATTCACGGGGCAGTTTGACATTTTCTTTTCCTAGACAACAGGGGAAATTCACATGTAACGCTTGCAAGGGCAAACGACTCGAAGTTCATCTTTCGAGTGCACGAGAGTCAAACTTCCAAGAAAGATGGTCCTCACAAAATAGGGCTAGCAACATGCAACGAGTCTGCACGAGGAGAAGCACACCAAAGCGGCCTCGGCGATGCAAAGTCGAGGAGTTTCAAACAAAGACACAGGGCACAAAACAAACCCCACCTGCAAGAAAAAAAACAGAGCGAAAAGAAGCGGGAAAAACCCGCCAATGAAGAGAGAGAGAAAAGACACGGGAAAAACCCGCCAATGAACAGAACAAGGTAACGCTGACGTTCACCAAAAGCACCGGCACCGCCAATTCAAAAGCAGTCAATAAACCCCGACAAAAAAAAGGGGGAAGCAGCAGCACAACTCCTCGACGGAGACAGAAAACAATGCATTTGGAGGTTGAATCCTTCGAACCCTTCGCCCTTACAAACTCGAGAGATAAAAGAATCGAGCCCGCTAGGTCGAAAACCCCTTTTGGGGCGGCCTAGGCAAAATATAGGGTAAAAGAGAGGCACGACCGGAAACCCTTTAGGGCGGTCGTGGCAAAAGGAGAACTCTTCCCCTTTAGGTTGAGAGGTGCGGCCCCGAGGTGGGTGACCGTAGCAAAAGGAGAGCAAAACGAGAGATAGATAAAATTGCCCCCTAGTCTCTCGCACATTGTGCGGACAAGGGATCCCTAAGGGAAGTGGTCAGTTTATCAATTTCAACACAATCCCCGATCAACTCTCTAATACCATTCAACTGCCCAAGAGGGAACCTTCCTCAAGCACAGTGGGTAACTGAATACGCCATCCAAGCAGTTCAGTACAATCTACACAACAGAAGGACGAAGGAAAATGGGGGTACATCTCACTGCAGGCGTGAACCCGTGTATCCTTTTAGCCTGGGGCAACGTGCTTCCCAAGCTTTCTCTTTTCTCTTTGTCTTTGCATAACTCCAAATGGGTCACAGCCACCCTTCAACAGGCTATCACGGAGCCAAAATCCCAGACATTCCTCTCCGAGAGTCTAGTCATAACGCTTTGGAAATGGTCAGACCGAGTCTGACCAAATCTGAACAGAAATCCCCAAGCGGGTTGCAAATGCAGCTGCCCTACGGTACCCTATTGCAAAGGGTTCAAAGTCGACGGGCGCGTCGAACAACCGATAGAACTGCTAGAGTATCGTCGGGGACGTCTCGATATGCCCATACGTAGCTAACGGGAGATCCCCGAAGGCCTTGCATCCAGGCCTCCAAGAACGGGATCCACTTGCAATATCAAAGCAAAATTCTTCACGGGTTGCTCAAGCGACCCCGAAACTGAAGATCTGTGCGTCACAACGACGCACTTTTTACTGCTTACCTGTGCCTATCTCATGTTAGTATTTCTCACATGATTTACTAGTAATGCTAGGATTACAGGTAGCACAAACACGCAAGAACTACAGCAGACTCTAATTCCCGACCACTCAGGATACGTAAGCGCTCCACCCCAGAGCTCGAGTCCTTTAGCATGCAACATCCGCACAGCAAAATCCCTCACCGCATAGCCGGGGCATCGCTAGCGAAAGCACAATGGCCCAACAGCAAATCTGGCATCCAACAAAGTGCGATCGCTCCAGCAACAACGTCGGTCTCCAACAAATCAGAATTCTCGGGGCAACATCTGCTCCCACACCACCGCAGTCAGGGTTTCACACCCGCTCCGCTGCATTCGGGTTTCACACCCACACCACCGCAGTCAGGGTTTCACACCCGCTCCGCTGCATTCGGGTTTCACACCCACACCACCGCAGTCAGGGTTTCACACCCGCTCTCCTGCACACAGGGTTTCACACCCACACCACCGCAGTCAGGGTTTCACACCCGCTCCGTTGCATTCGGGTTTCACACCTACACCACCGCAGTCAGGGTTTCACACTCGCTCCCCTGCACACAGGGTTTCACACCCACACCACCGCAGTCAGGGTTTCACACTCCCTCCACTACACACAGGGTTTCACACCCACACCACCTCAGTCACGATTTCACACCCGCTCCGCTACATTCAGGTTTCACACCCACACACAGGGTTTCATACCCACACCACCGCAGTCAGGGTTTCACAGCCGCTCCGTTGCATTCGGGTTTCACACCCACACCACCCCAGTCAGGGTTTCACACCCGCTCCGCTGCATTCGGGTTTCACACCCATACCACCGCAGACAGGGTTTCACACCCGCTCCCCTGCACACAGGGTTTCACACCCACACCACCGCAGTCAGGGTTTCACACCCGCTCCGCTGCATTCAGGTTTCACGCCTACACCACTGCAGTCAGGGTTTCACACCCGCTCCGCTGCATTCGGGTTTCACCCCCACACCACCGCAGTCAGGGTTTCACACCCGCTCCGCTGCATTCGGGTTTCACGCCCACACCACCGCAGTCAGGGTTTCACACCCGCTCCGCTGCACACAGGGTTTCACACCTACACCACCGCAGACAGGGTTTCACTCCCTCTCCCCTGCACACATGGTTTCACGCCTACACCACCGCAGTCAGGTTTTCACACCCGTTCCGCTGCAGTCGGGCTTCACACCCGCACCACCGCAGTCAGGGTTTCACACCCGCTCCCCTGCACACAGGATTTCACACCCACACCACCGCAGTCAGGGTTTAACGCCCGCTCCGCTGCATACGGGTTTCAGACCCACACCACCGCAGTCAGGGTTTCACACCCGCTCCGCTGCATTCGGGTTTCAGACCCACACCACCGCAGTCAGGGTTTCACACTCACTCCGCTGCATTCGGGTTTCCCACCCACATCACCGCAGTTAGGGTTTCACACCCGCTCCGCTGCATTCGAGTTTCACACCCACGCCACCGCAGTCAAGGTTTCACACTCGCTCCCCTGCATTCGAATTTCACACCCACGCCACCGTAGTCAGGGTTTCACACCCCTCCGCTGCGTTCAGGTTTCACACCCGATCCACTGCGTTCAGGTTTCCCACCCGGGGTTTCACACCCACACCCGAAGATTCTTTAGGATAGCATTCTATGCACTCAATGGCATCACAATTAGTTCGCAAACAGTGAAGCATTTTGCTACAACATCGATTGCAGCACAGACAAGCTTAGTGATGGAGGAATCACAATGATTCCTTCCACACCTCACGCAACTCTCCAGCTCTTGCATTTAGTTTCTGCAATCATTTTCATTTTGCAGTGCATCCCGTGCGACTTTAAATTCTGCACTAGGGTCAATCCCCTTCGGGTCAATCCCGACTTTAATTTTTGCACAGGAGTTAGTCCCTTTCGGGTCAATCCCGACTTTAATTTCTTCACAGGGGTCAATCCCCTTCGGGTCCATCCCGACTTTAAATTCTGCACTAGGGTCAATCCCGACTTTAATTTTGCTCAAGGGTCAGTCCCCTCCGGGTCAATCCCGATTTTAAATGCCTCTCCCAGCTCTGTTCCGGACTCTACACGTCCATTGTGCGCATCTCACTATATCTCCTTTTTATTAGGTACAACATCCCACATATCCAAAGCAAGAAGGAGAAGGCCATCTAGGAAATTCCACATCGATCATTGCTATCAAACTGAGGTGCTTCTGAAATCTTTGGCTGCATCCTCTACTCGAGCAAGCAGTCAAAGAGGGGCAAGCTGCCAGCACCCCATTTTGGCTCACCAATTCAAATTACATTATCAGCAATGATCCAAGCCACAACTTGAGCAGAATATAGAAAAACGATTTAACAGAGCAGAAAATCACTGTTCATCCTCAAGTCGGCGAAATCGGGCAAATGACACATGGATATGACAGAAGGACTCCAGGGATCATCAAAAAGCAATAGAGTGACTAGAGAGCTCAACAATGTCCAAAACCGGCATTTTCAGTATATCACATGGACAATTCTATTTTCCGATAGTTCGTCAACCGTCGGAAGATAGCCAATATTGGACTTCAAAAATCCACATCGATGCCAAACAGATGAAAAGTGTCTTCAAATGCATTTCGCAAATCATCTGCTCTATACAGAACAACTTTCTATATACAAACAACATTTCAATGGAAGTCCAAAAATGCCGGTTTCTCGAAGAAAAGTTAAATCCAAATATCAGATGCGGCCATGCCCCACAATCATACAGAGCACGAGCAGTGCTTCTGATTGTCTTTTGGAAGCCATACAAACACCCTGAATGACTTCCGAGCTACAAAATGGGCACACCCCTCTTCGGAAGAGCATAACCGGAGACTGGTCTGATGGAATTACGGCAAACGAAGTTCACACTATATTGCCCTGAAAACTCCAGCGGACATTCGCAATTGGGCAAAATAGACAGCAAAACCCTTCACGGTTTCCCGAGTAACTTCCGAGGAGCACAAAAGGCCATTTTCAGTGAAGATCCACATCCGGAGGTCCTCTTTAGGGAAACTTGACGCTGGATGCTTACGTTACACAATGCTAGCCTTCTCAAGGCTCAATGTGGAATCGACGGAATGAATCACACCACTCATCTAGACCCCTCGAGCAATGCTTTAAGGGTCTCAGATGAACTTTTCATATCCTTAGAGGCCCAATCTCGGCAAACGGAGATCACAGTGATCTCCGGATTGCCCAAGAAACTCAGAGAGCAATCTGAGAAATCCAGTTTTGGCCTCCTGGGACATCTCCGGCTCCATATTTGCATTTACCAGCTTAAGGGAGAAGTGCCCACATAATTTGACAATTTATGTCAAAATGACCGACGTGGGATGCAGATACAAGATATGCTGTCAGAAGTGGGTAACCTCGCTCTGAATGCATAAAAGGAGCAAAACCGGCTTCTGAGCCTCGTACAGACATTTGGCAATTTCTCTCGAAAAATGCCAATCTCGGACTCATTAAATTCGTTTCCTCGCAAATATCGATAATTCAACAATTGGTTCGTATCACGAGCCTCGAATGCGCAATCAATCGAGACCTGAGCTTTTTCCCGGTTTCTCCTCTTCGGTCGTGGGACCGACGGGATGCCCAAGATGAGTCACCCTTTACTCTAGAAGCATCTTCTTCTTTAATGCAAGAAGCCAACTTGCACTCTTGCACAAAAATATCCAAGGAGTTTGAAGACAACACTCCAACTCTTCTTCAATGCCATTTAATGCTTTGATCTCTTCTTCATTAATGCAAATGGAAGAGGATAGGGCTAGATATTTCCCTAAGTAAACCGCCCCTCCTAAGCATGCCCACTAATGATGCTTTGTTTCTCTAATTGTGTCATTAGATTTGCCTATAAATTGCCCAAAAGTGATTGCGTTAATCACTTATCCTCTTGCACACTCTCTCCAAGCTTTCTCCCTCAAGAAAAGCTCTCAACTCCATAGTCAAAACCAGCAAGCTTCGACACTTCAAAACCAAGAGAGAAAACTCGAAGAAAACCCGAATGAAGCTTTGAGTTATTAAGTCGGAAGCCGATGTTCATCATCCCGACTTAAGTTCAAAAATTTTCAAACTCTATGGACCACATGTTTTGGACCCAAGGAGTTCATTTATGAACTTAGATTTTTGATTTGATGTCATTTGCTCATGATTTCAGGTCAATTCCATCATTCCGGGTGAAGGACGTGCTCTCGGGTGAACAGTGCACCCGTAGCCGCACGCTCCCGAGCGCCTGACGCCTCCCACGTGTCCAGCCGCTCGCACAGCCGCGTGCCCGCGTACAACCGCGCGCCCCGCGCACCTGCCCGCGCGCCTGACGCCTCCCGCGCGCCTCCCGTGCACTCCAGCGCTCCTCCCGTGCGCTCGCGCACGCCCAGCCGCGCACCCATCATTGCTTGAACGTGCATCCTTTGCACCTAAGCATCCTTCCAAGCGTTCAACCGAGTCACCCGACTCTCGAACACTTCCACGACTCTTTCCTCGTATCCCGAGGCAAGGTATAACATTCTCGACTTAGAGAAGTTAGAACCTTTTACATTATTTGCATGGCTATGGAGTAATATGGCGTTTTATGCATGTTTAACTTGCAAGACTTAATTTTTATACACTTTCATATTATATTATGCATGCTCGTCATCATATAACATGTTAGGATGTTGGGAAACGTTTGGATCGACCCTCGGAAGACCTTCCCGACCCGAAATAAGCAAAAGAGCTCTTGAGTTTGCCACAAGAAGAGGTAACAGAGACTTGACTTGCTTTCTTCGGGTTAAGAACGGCCTTCTTAGCCAAATCCAAGTTCGATTCCCGAGTTTTCTCATGTTTTCTTACATACATGAAGTCGGTATTGTTTTGTCGATTCCTTAAATAACTTGTTTGTGCATGTTTGCATGTTCAATTGCGTTATTCAAATCATGGCAATACCGACTTTCGTTTAATCGTGTCATTTATCATGTTTGTCATTTAAGCATGCGAGAAATGATTCGAAACGAGACGGGGAAACCTGGTGGAACCTCATTCTGGCCATGGGACCTCTCGGCTATCTCTAAGAGGAAGTAACCAAGAGCCTCTTATACTCGTACGGATTGCATGAGACTTCCTCTTCCCGTTTTGAGTCCGTTCTCGGCTTTCATGTAATTTTCAATTTACATTATCGTTGCAATATCGCATGAAAATGTCTTTTCAAAACAAAGCATGCATGGATTCGGGTATCGATGACTCATTCGGGTCCATTCGGTTACGAGGGTAGTTTTGGTCATTGGACCAAATTATCCTCGATCCTTATGGAATCGTCTTGGTCGCCGAGTCACGAATCGTTTTCATAATTAATGCATTCGGCATAACGTTAAGCATTAATTCCACGAACGGGTTAATCGGGACGTTCATACAGTTAATTCATTCAAATTAAACAACTTTGCACGAATTGGACATTAATTTGTAACTCGTGTCGACGAATTACAAAACGGTGTTAATGCCCTTTTCAAAACCCTCATATACTTTCAAATCCGTATTGTGTTGTTTCCCTTTTCTGAAAACAAATTTTCAAATCAAAGGCAAGAATATCATTTTGTGATTTGGCGTCATCTTAGCATCGTTTAAGATGTCAGTAGGGTATTTTGTATCAAAATTACAATTACTTGACTAATCATTTCACTCGACTTAACCAAATGCTAGAAAATGATTAGGTGAAACTCTAAGTTCCAAATCTAGAGTCAAAACACGAGTTGGGTTAATTCAGTGGTAATTCAGTGTCACAACATCGAATCACTGTAAAAACAATCCACACACACGAAACTTGACTACGGACACCCGATATGTCAAGTTCTCAAACCAAAGCCCGAATGCTAAAATATTGGCATGCGTTGTTTGCTTAGCATATGGCATTTGCTTGCAAAAACGCACTTGGATTAATAAACTTGTTCTTCCACGTACATTCGGTGAATACAAATACATTGTTTGTTATTTACCTGTTGCTTGTTATCTTTTCGCACTTGTTTGCCATGAGGGTCAAGCCTGATCCCTAGGCCGAATGATATTAGGGTTCAACGCCCTAATCATCGATCACAGGGTCCAACACCCTAATCAAAACTCACAGGATCCAACACCCTATTCAGTGAGAGCGTGCATTGAATTTCAGTTCTTCGGTCTTTTCCCTAAACTCATGGTGAGTTAGAGTTGAATAATAACTGAATGCGAGTCGACTGGAATTCAGCCATTTGTAATTTGTATTTATTATTTTCGAGAGCATTGTAGGGACTTTTATTTTGTACATTCATTCTGTAAGAATTCCAGTTGGTAAGCGAACAGACCGAGAGTTGAATTAATCGAATCGGTTTAATGCTTGCCCAAAGGAAAGTAAATCCAAGAATTCACGGTTCTGGTTCACGCAGGGATTCAACCTCCATGGTTCGATGAACTGTAACGCAAGATTGTGAACCAACTCCCCGACATACGGATTTACTTCTCTCTCGACTTCTCAACCGACATCGTTTGGTTCACCGAATCTCCGGTGTCAAAACGTGCGAGCCGAGTGTAGCTTAATTCAAGCGATAAATAATAAAACATGCAAGCCTAGCAAACCAGAGTACCGAAAGGGCGTGCGGGATATAGGCCCGCACGTAACATGAACCCCCGAACACGGACTTTCCGATTCCTCAGAGATCAATGCCTTAACGACAAACTAGATGTTCCATACCCCTAGACCCGGGTAACTTATCCGCCCTCAACCTTCGGGTCGTAAAATGATAAGTGGCGACTCCTTCTCTCAAGCGTGTCCGTCACGCGTCCCCACGGGAAGGTGGACACTCTCAAGCCGCACGATCCAAAAGCGAGTAATGCAGGCCCCGACGAGAGTCCACATTCGGATCCGTACACTATGCATGCCATTAAGTTGGAATAATATACCTAGTCCCGGTTCAAACCGAAAATATGGTGGTCGAACCAGCAAGAGGCGGTGTGCATAGTTTAGATCGGCTGGAAGGGCACTGGGCCAGGCACGGGCGAGCTGGGCCGAACCCTCGGGGACTAGGCCGAACTCGCAAGAACTAAGCCGCCAAGGGAGTTGGACTGCGGAAGGGAGCGCTGGGCCGCGAAAGAGAACGGTTAGGTCGCGTGTCTCGATTCGCCTGTTCCGGGCCGATTTCCGGGTGAGACCTAACTGGTCAAGTGACAAATTGGGTCGGATCGTCTCGGCTGGACTGAACGGGTTGGACCAAATTGGCTGGGCTGCTGCGGACGGCGGTTCCCGCTTTTGGGTACCGCGGCGACGGCGCGAGAGGATGCGGGAAACGGCACCGAGCACCGCCTGGGCTACGCCATGCTCGGGATGGGTATTACGGGAATCGGGACAGTCGAGGTTGAGAGGATTTTTGAGTTTTCCAGCGCGGTTTCTAGATTTTCCGACGAGGGACTTTTGAATTTAATCGCCGAAAATCGGGCAGAGTTAAGAGGAGGAAATGGAGGGGTTTTGTGAGTGGGTGTGTCGTGAGTCGATTCGGGAGGAAAAACTAGAGCGAGAGGGCGATCCGAACGTCGGGGGTTGAGCGAGAGAGCGAGAGCGGGACCATGAGGGAGAGATAGCGGTCGAGGGAGCTTGCCGGGGAAGTAAGCGGTGCTATGGTGGACGAGCGTATCAGCCGTGGCAAGTGATCGCGGTGGGTGGGCAACCGCGGCGTGTTTGAGGTGGCAGAGGGACGTCAGTGAAAGAAGAGGAGAAGAAGAGGGGGGAGAAGATAAGAGAAGAAAAGAAAGCAGGGGGTGGAAAGGAAGAAGATGAAGAGAAAAGGGGGCGAAGTGGAAAGACAGAAAGAACAAGGGCGGAAATGAAAGGGTCAGAAAGTTTTGACCTGCGCCCAAAAATTCTAACGGGCGTCAGACCGGTCTGATGCCGATCTGACCGCGTGAGAAATTTTTTTATTTTATTTTTGTTTTTATTTTTATTTTTTAAATAGATTTAAGAATTTGAATTTGAAGCGAGTAAAAATTAAAATTCTCGTCTTTTCATTTGGATATCGAAAAAATGATTTGAGATCGCCATTGCGTTCAGAAAAATTTAGGGATCGATATTATGTAGAAAATTATTTTTTGGCCTCGATTTTCATGATTTTGAAATTTGAATTTGACGCGCGTAAGGCTCGAAACGTCTCATAGAGCATTTTTCCTAAAAAAATGTCAAATTAAATTAAAAATGCCCCATAGTTATAGGATGTCCTTCAGTTATAGGACTTCCTTTGATTAGTCATTTGGGGAGCATGCTCATCTTTTTAGGCCGAGTCATCAGACAACTCAGCGGCTTACAGGACATTCCCACAAAGGTGGATCGCATTCCATACCGTTTCAAGTGGGCAGACACAATAACTTCACTCCCGGATAGGTTTCTACGGGTTTGGGAAGTTCGACACTTGTGGGGCACTCGTGTCGTTCAAGAGCTTCACTTCCTGGAGTATCCCACTAACAAGGAACGAGCTTTCTCTGCTACCGCAGTGTACGTGGCTCAGTTCTATCAGCACAGACTAGCACCTGTTCATTAGCCTCGCACAGCACCGATTCCGCAGGCACCGCCGACAGACGTTCCAGAGACAGAGAGCTCCGCCCAAGGAGCCATGCGCACGGAGTTGCAGTCCATCAGGGAGGAGCGAGATCGACTCCGCCGAGAGCTTGCTGAGACACGTTCAGAGCTCACAGATCAGAGAGAGCTGCAGGGAGAGCTAGCTCAGACACGCGCACGCATCGCGAACTAAGACCGGGAGATAACGCGTTTGAGCGCTACGCTGGACAGAACACGGGCAAAAAAGTGCAAAGTCTCCCATCCTTAGGTTTAGCAATCGATAGCATCTTTTTACCCTGCTCGGACCTACGCAACGCTCACTCACGTGTCAGGCGTAGTAGGGTGTCGGTTTTATGTTTACATTCCTTTCTTTTAAACAGACTATCTTTGTAAATTATGGAACTTGTATCAAATCGATGTAATGGCAGTAGTGTTTTAAAACTCATGTATCTCATACATTTCATTCATTTACATCGTTTGCTTAACATTCTAGCCGATCAAACAGCAACCGCACTTACACATTTATGGATACAGGTAATCGCAATTGGCGATGCTGCACCGTTACAACACTCGCTTGAGAGCTAGAATGGCGGAGGAAATACAACACGCTAGGCATGAGGAGGATACTCCACCAACTCTGGTGTATTCTCAACCGCCTACGCTACAAGCTTTACCACCCCCAACGCCTACAGGCCTTCCACCGGGGTATTCGGGTGCTCCTTCAGTTCACCTCCCACTACCGACAGTACAGTAATATTCTGACTCCCGTGACTCCGCACGTATCGCGCCACTCAAGGGAATGATCAATCAGCTTGCAGCTAATATGGCCACGAATATGAATGAAATCATGGCTCTAATTCGAGACTAGAATCGGGCTTCCTCGAGATTCACTCCACCTCCGGAGCATAGGCCAACAGTGGATCCGAATCCAGTGGTCCCTCCGACTCTTGCTTCAGAAAGTGAGGAGGTATCCTTTTCGGCAATGATGCACGTACCGGCGGTCTATCCGGTCACAGACCCTTTCCTGCCCCCACCCGCTCCAACGGCTGTCCCATTGCCGCCTGTAGCTTTTTTGTCGGCAAATTTCGCTGTGCGTGCCCTACCGCCATTAGCCATGCCGGCTCAACCCCCTCTCTACACTGTGCTGCCACCTACAATTCCTACAACGATGAATGCTCCCACTCCTGCTTACACTGTTGAGCATTTACCTTTCCAAACTTCACAACCTTACATGGGCCTCTCCTACCAAGCTCTACCGCCACTAAATATTCCTCCCCTTGAACCCGGCACCCCTATTTAGGCAGCCTCTACAGCTCCACCAACAAATTTTCTCCCTGAAATGGAGACAGAGCAGGATAGAAGACTGAAGAAAATGGAGGAGATTATCAAAGCCCTCCAAGCGGGTAGTTCCTGTTTTGACTACGACGACCACAACTAGAATCTCTTTCCGGGCATGCGGCCGCCCCCTAAGATCAAGATTCCGGACTTTAAAAGGTATGATGGGACCAGGGATCCACGACATCATCTCCGCCGCTATCAGAGCAAAATGCTTCCATACTGGGATTACGAGGAATTTGTCATTCAGACATTCCAAGATAGTCTTACGGGATCAGCGTTGAATTGGTTTATGATGTTAAAAGCCGGCAACATCCCCACCTGGACAGATCTCTCCTAGAAATTTCTCGACCAGTATCGGTTCTACGTGGAGACACCCCCTACTCTCGTTGATCTCAGCATGATGCAGATGAGAGAGAGTCAAACCTTTAAGGCATATGCAATGGAGTGGAGGGGAAAAGCAGCGAAACACATTCCCCCGATCACTGAGTGATATCAAGTCCAGCTGTTTCACTCCACTTTCAGAGGTGCATACTATTCACACCTCTTGGCTCATACATCCTCATTCTCAAACTTGATTCAAGCGAGAAAGAAGCTTGACATGGGCGTCAAGTTGGGGAGGATTGATGGCCTCTTGAAGAAGAAGGACGGAGAAGTATCGAAGAAGCATACTGTCAGAACGTCCAGGAAAGGCAAAGATGCGACCGTTGGTACCGTCAATACCAGACACCAAACTCCGCACCCGATTTCAGTGGACTACACCCCTACATTGCAAACATCCCAGGCATATGCACATCCCGTGCATTATACACAGCTCTACCTAGTGCACCAGGCCTATTCCTTGGCCCCGCTGACCGTTATCAATCCGCCGCCTCCGTAACAGTATGCCCCTACACAAGTACAACAAAGCAGAGCTCCGGCTTCAAGACCTCTTCAGTCGACTCAACGGGCTCTAGCTCCACAAGCTCAACAGGGTGGTGCTGCTCAACCACGCCAGTGCAAGCAGTACACGCCTCTGCCAGCTCCTCCCTCCCACATATTCCGGCAGCTCCTCGCAGGCAATAAGATCAGAACAGAGGCGTACGGTCCTAACTTTGATCCTACGGTGCAGAATCAAAACCTGCGCTGTGAATTTCATCAGGGTGCTCCTAGTCAAACCCTGGACAATTGCTAGAGACTTCGAGACATAATCCAGGAGATGATCAACACGAAACATACCTACTTTACCGAGGTGAAACCACCGAATGTGCGCGCGAATCCTCTTCCCGATCATGGATCAAGTTCAGGACCCTCCATCAACATGATTAGCATAGCTGCTATCGGAGAGGAGGAGGATGGGCAGGAAACTCCGGTTTCGTTCATCATCGACTATGCTCCAGCGGAGATTGCAGTTACATACACCCCGTTTGTCATTAAGGCTCCTGCAAAGGAACTATATCAAGACCGCCGAGTTCCCTGGAATTATGGGAGCGAAGTTGCCAATATGGAACAGGAAATGAGCACGATGGGCATCACGCGCTCAGGATGGGTTTATCAGGGTCCAGAGCTGGCAGACAAAGTGAAGGCCCTTACTGCTGCATTCTCAGCCATTCCAGAAACCGCTCCACTTCCTGCAAAGAAGGTTACTAATCAAGAAGCTAAAGCCTTCATGAAAGTGGTCAAGTCAAGTAAGTACAAGGTGGCTGAGCAAATGGGCAAGTCGCCGGCCCACATCTCACTTCTTGTTTTGCTTCTAAGCTCTAAGCCACCTCGGGACACTCTGCTGAAGGTTCTCACGGCTGCACAAGTCCCGAAGGATACTGCACTGGATAGGATCGAGGAGACTATGAATTCCATCTTCTCAAATCAGATCTCCGTTGCCGATGATGAGCTTCCATTTGAAGGTCAGGGACACTTGCGGGCATTACACATAGTCTGCAAGTGCAACAATCATGTCGTCGGTCGAGTCATGATCGACAATGGCTCCGCCCTTAATGTTTGCCCAGTCTCCACATTGAAATAGATGAACGTGTATATGAGCCGCATCCTTGCAAGCAAGACCACTGTTCAAGCCTTTGACGACTCCAGGAGAGAAGTGGGTCCTTGCTCATTCTCTATCACCTTCCAGATCCTCGAGATAGCTAATGCTTTAGCCTCTTGCTTGGGAGGCCTTGGATTCACGCTGCTGGCGCTGTTCCTTCATCGCTGCACCAAAAGCTGAAGTTCTTTGCCGATGGCAAACTCATCACTATCAACGACGAAGAAGATTATGTAGTCTATAAGGAGACAGCAGTCCCTTATATCAGCATTGGTGAAGATCATAATCTCCCCTTTCACTCCTTCGACACCATTTTCGTAATTTGAGATTACGAAGAAGTCGGTCCATCCCGAGTCGATCGCATGATTGGGAAGCTTCTGTTGAAGAACGACTACGTCCCCGGAATTAGACTCGGGGCACGTGCACTGGGAATCCTCCGACCAATTGAAGTGGAGGAATATCGCAATAGGAGCGGACTCGGCTTTCACCCCTCCTGTCATGAGATCGTGCAAGCTCGTCGTGAAAAGCATCTCCACCGTCTCGCTGCACACTACGAAAAGCTCTCCAAGGGCATTCTAGTTCCACCGCTTTCGCAGTTTTTCCCCTCACCACCACAAGTCATTGGAGAAGCCTCCGACAGCCCATCCACTGTATTAGATGAATCCTCTTCGGATGCAGTTGAAGCGTTTTTGGCTTTGCCAGCCGTATATGCCGTCACTGAGGAGACATCTTCCGGGGTTTATATTCGCCATGCACGAGAGGATGAGGAGCTTACCAATTGGACCGCAGTCTCGCTCTACTCGGCCATGGTTGCCGATGTATAAGACGGTCTTTGTATATAATGCTACCTGCATGTCGGCAACGCCATAAGCCACATGACAAAAGAGGGATTTTTGTAATGGCTTGTTAATAAAATCCCCGGCATGTTTTTGGAATTTTTGTGTCTAAATTCTCTCTCTCGCACTCACTTCCAGCATTTTATTTATAAAACAATTCGCTTTCATCTCCAAGCTCCAATCAAATCCAAATCATGGATGCAACGATTCGAATTCATCCGAAACACGCCTCGGAAAGTCCCTACCCATATACTTTGGGGAAGGACTTGACGAGGAAGGTCGCGTGCCCGAGATAGAGGAGAGTTTGCGTCGTCTCGAAAACCACCAACTCACCTCAGTCGAGCCAACCGAAGAGATCAACATAAGCACTGCAGAAGAACAACACACCCTAAGGATCGAGACGAGCCTAGATCTTACATAGAAGGCCCGAATGATCGATTTCCTAACGAAGTATCAGGAGGTCTTTGCTTGGTCTTACGCCGACATATTAGGCTTAGACACCTCGATAGTGAAGCATTTCCTCCCGCTCGACACCGAGAAGTTCCCACCCAAACGGCAACACTTACAGCGGCAACAAGCTGACCTTCTCCTTCGCATTAAGGAAGAGGTTGTCAAATGGATAGACGCGGGATTCCTGGAGGTGTGTAACTACTCCGAATGGGTAGCGAACATTGTGCTAGTGGAAAAGAAGAACGGCAAAGTCAGAGTCTGCATCGACTATCGAGACCTTAATAGGACCAGTCCTAAGGATAACTTCCCGCTGCCCCATATTGACGTTTTGGTTGACAATACAACACACCATGCATAATTCTCTTTCATGGATGGCTTTTTTGGATACAATCAGATTCAGATGGCTGAAGAGGATAAGATCAAAATGACGTTCATTACAATGCGGGGCATATTCTGCTACAAGGTCATGCCTTTCAGTCTAAAAAACGCCGGGGCAACCTATCAGCGGGCGATGGTTACGCTCTTTCATGACATGATGCATAAAGAGATAGAGGTCTACGTCGATGACATGATTGCCAAGTCCAAGGAAGGAGAAGATCACCTGGTCAACCTCAAGCGACTATTCAATTGTCTCAAGAAGTACAAGCTCCGACTCAACTCGGCGAAGTGCACCTTTGGTGTCAAGTCAGGGAAACTGTTAGGGTTTGTAGTCAGTGAAAAGAGCATTGAGGTCGATCCCGACAAAGTAAAGGCGATCGTGGAATTGCCCCCTCCATCGATAGTGCGTGATGTAAGGAGCTTCTTAGGACGGCTGAATTACATCGCGTGTTTCATTGCAAATTTGATAGATAAATGCCAACCACTCTTCCGCCTGCTTCGTAAAAATGCAGCAGTCGAATGGGATGACGAGTGTCAGAAAGCTTTTGATACAGTCAAGGCATATCTGGTTCAGCCGCCGGTGTTGGTCCGATTTTCACCGAATCGTCCTCTCATTTTGTACTTGACAGTATGCCAACAATCTAACGGGTGCATGTTAGGACAAAAGGATGATTCCACCCATGCAGAGCGATCAATTTATTATTTAAGCAAGAAGTTCACTGAAAGGGAGTCTAACTACCCTGAAATAGTGAAAATGTGCTGCGCACTCGTGTGAGTCATGCAAAGGCTCTAGCAGTACACTCTCTGCCATATCATTCGCTTGCTGTCAAAGACGGATCCCCTGAAGTAGTTGCTAGACAATTCATCCTCCATGAGTAACATAGCAAAATGGCGTTGTTAATTGACGGAGTGCAACATCAAGTATGTGTCGCGCACATCAGTGAAGGGCCAAGCAATAGCAGACCATCTAGCAGAGTTTCCGATCGATGATGACACACCCGATCAACTCTGACTTTCCAGATGAAGGGATCCTCCAAGTGAATGATGAGGAGGAGAGTCCTGGTTGGAAAATGTACTTTGATGGTGCAGTCAATTCCATCAGGTCTGGTATCGACGTAATGCTGATATCCCTTGAAGGGCGTCATTTTCCTATTGCAGCGAAGATTGATTTCCCCTACACCAACAACGTAGCCGAATACGAAGCGTGTATCGGCCGCTTGCAGGCGGCAATCAACCTCAAAGTCAAGGAGCTAGAAGTGTTTGGCGATTCCATGCTCACAATCTTTCAGATGCTCAAGCAATAGAAGACGAAGGATCCAAAGCTGGTACCGTATCACGAGTACCTCAAAGAGTTGACAGAGAACTTTGAGGATATCTCGTTTATGTACACACCACGCATGATGAACCAGTTTGCTGAAGCACTTGCAACGCTCGCATCCATGATGAGTATCACGAAGGAAAATCTCATCGAGCCACTCAAGTTTGAGATTGCTAAGGGCCCTGCCCACTGTGACATGATCGAGGTTGTCGATGACAATCCTTAATATGTAGACATCAAGCATTTACTATAAACTGGTCAAGTCCCTGCATTCACTGATCATCATGACCGGAGAACTCTCCAACGCATCGCAACACACTTTTTCCTGAGGGGCGAGATTCTCTACCGCCGTTCATTCAACGCCACACTACTCCGGTGTGTCGACGAAAATGAGGCACAACGCCTCATGGAAGAAGTGCATGAAGGAAACTTCGGACCTTACATGAACGGGCTCATGCTTGAAAAGAAAATCATGCGATTGGATTACTTCTGGTCTACCATGGAGACTGATTGCGTCAAACATGTCAGGCACTGTCACTTGTGCAATGTCTATACTAGCCAGATCAGAGCACTGCCTAATGAACTGCATCTAATGGCAGCTCCATGGCCCTTTTCAATGTGAGGCATGGACGTAATTGGTCCTATCAACCCCAAAGCATCTAATGGACATTTGTTCATACTAGTAGCTATCGATTACTTCACCAAGTGAATCGACGCTATCACCCTTGCATCGGTCACTACAAAGGCCGTGGCACGCTTCCTCAAACGCAACATCATTGCGCGTTACGGGGTCCCTGCAACTCTCATCACAGACAATGCCAAGAACTTGAACAACAAACTCATTGACGAGCTTTGTGCACAGTTCAAGATCCAGCATCGCAATTCCTCTCCGTATCGTCGTCAAATGAACGGCATGGTAGAGGTAGTGAATAAGAACATAAAGAAAATCATCAAAAAAATGACGGTGAATTACAAGGACTGGCACGAGATGCTCCCGTTTGCGCTCTTGGCATATCGGACTTCTATCCGCTCGTCTACCGAGGCAACCCCGTACTCTTTGGTCTACGGCATGGAAGCAGTTCTTTCAGCTGAAGTGGAGATTCCTTCCATGAGAGTCCTCGCCAAGTCCAAGCTTAAGGAAGCCGAATGGGCAAAACAGCGCTACGAACAGCTTAATCTCATGAGAAGCGGCTCACAGCGCTTTGCCATGGTCAATGCTATCAGCAGAGAATGGCCAAAGCATTCAACAAGAAAGTCCGTCTTCGCGAGTTCAGCCCTGGCGATCTCATTTTATGGAAAGTCTTGCACGTTGCCCTAGATTCTAGGGGCAAATTCACATACAAGTACGACGGACCTTTCATTGTTAAAGAAGTATTCGACGGAAGAGCAATCATCCTTAACTACATGGATGGGAACGAAAATGCGCTCTCAGTCAATGCCGATGCCCTCAAGAAGTACTATCCTTGACAGTTTTCCGTCATTCTGCTGCTGTCTGATGCACATGCACATGCAACTCCTTATGCCTGCAATTTTGTAAATCATGTACATCCTTCTTCTATTCTTTCTCATCTCAAAATTTTCTTGAGAGAAAAAGAATGAATTTCCCGCTAAGTTAAAAACCTCTTTGAGGCGGCCTCGGCAAAAATTAGGGAATGAGGGGCACGGTTTAAAATCCTGCAAAGGGGAACCGTGGCAAAAGGAGGGCATGAAACAAAATCCTCGCTAGGATGAAAACCCACAAATGGCAGCCTAGGCAAAAGTTAGAGGAACCGAGTAGTGCGATTAGACCTAATCAAGGCGGTCGTAGCAAAAGGTGAGCTCTAAATGAGAGAAATGTCAAATAAAAGACCCCGCTAGGTCGTTATGCGTCTTGCGGCCTAGGCAAAAGTTAGGGGACTTTTGGCAGCTCGACCATAAAAGAACAGCTACACTCAGTGTAAAGTGACAACGAGTAGTGGTTTTGCAGTCTTCGACGCAAGCAAACTATCCTTGACTCTCAGGGCATGAGACACGTTCCGACATGCAGTCGACTCGTTGTATACTTGATCTGGAGGATCCCAAAGATCCCTCCTTTTACCTTAATGCAAATTCCACGGGTTATGCCCGTTCTGCAAAAAACTTTTCTTTTCAAGTCATAGTCTTGCGGGACACGGCCACCCCTCAAATGGTCATCAAGTTCAAATCCCTTAAGCATTATTACTCGACCTCTTTGCACATCTTCATTACTGGTGTATGGTAGGACTGACGACTGTTGTTCGCTCCCATGGTTCTATATGCAAGAAGGTGTCTTCCTCTGACGAATGCATGTCCGCCTTGCGCCAAGAACTACAGCTTTCATCTGAGGAGAAACCTTTAGGATAGCACTTCATGCACTCAGTGACATCACAATCAAATGACAAGCAACGAAGCATTTTGTCGCAGTATTGCTTGCAACACAGACAGGCTTATGGATGGATGAAGCACAATGATTCCTTCCACACCTCGTGCAACCCCCCAGCATTTGCATTTACTTTATGCATGCACATTTTCATTAAGCAAACTCATTTTCATTAAGCAAGCACATTTTAATTAAGCAATGCACCTTTTCATTAAGCAAACACATTTTCATTAACCATTGCACTTTTCATTAAACAAAGCACTTTTTCATTAAGCAATGCGATGCATCTTTCTTTAAGCAATGCAATTGCCCGTGCATCTTGCAAGTCCATGGGGTAAGCGCCTGTGCACATTGCAAATTCACCGGGCAAGCACCCCGTGATCTTTGCAAGTCCATTAGGTATGCGCCCGTGCATATTGCAATTCCGCTGGGCAAGCGCCCGTGCATCCTGCAAGTCCATGGGGTAGGCGCCTGTGCACATTGCAAATTCGTCGGGCAAGCGCCCGCGATCCTTGCTAGTCCACTAGTTATAAGTCTGTGCATATTGCAAAACCCGCCAGGCAAGCGCCCGTGCACCCCGCAATCCACAGGGCAATACACCCGTGCATATTGCAAAACCCGCCGGGCAAGCGCCCGTGCACCCCGTAATCCACAGGGAAATGCGCCCGTGCATATTGCAAATCCGTCGGGCAAGCGCATGTACACCCTGCAATCCACAAGGCAATGTGCCCGTGCATATTGCAAAACCCGCCGGGCAAGTGCCCGTGCACCCGGCAATCCACAGGGCAATGCGCCCGTGCATATTGCAATCCATCGAGTAAGCGCCCGTGCATCACGCAACTCGCCGGGCAAGTTTCATTAAGCAATGCATTTTTCATTAAACACCGCATTTTTGATTAAACAACGAACTTTTCTTTAAACAATGCATCGCACTTTCAATTAAACACCGGACTTTCAGTTAAACGCCGCATTTCTGATTAAGCAACACATCTTTTCTTTAAGCAAAGCACTGCACCTTCATTAAACATCGACCCTTTCAATTAAACACTGCATTTCCGATTAAACAGAGCATTTTCGATCAACTGAATATTTTTCTTTACACATGCACCCTACTTGTATGTTGCAAAGCTTATTCTTATCTAATTCTGCTTCTTTTATCTTCATGATAGGTAAAACATTCCTACACATCCAAAGCAAGGAAGAAGACCGTCATTGGAGGCGCCAAATTGATCATTGCCATCAAACTAGGGTTCTTTTGAAAGTCTTTGGCTGCATCCTCTACTTGAGCACGCAGTCAAAGAGGGGCAAGCTGTCAGCACTCCATTTTGGCTCACCAGTTCAGTCAATGTCTATCAACGGCAATCCAGACTACGACTTGAGCATCCATGCAGAAGAAAGCTCGACAGAGCAGCAAATTGCTATTAATTCTCAATTCAACATAGATAGGCAGATAATTCAAGTACATGACAGAAGAACATACAGAATCATCCAGCAACATACAGAGCAAACAGGGAGCCCAGACGGCATCCAAACTGGTGTTTTCAGAGTACATCGCCGACAGTGCTATTTTTTGCTGGTTCGTTCGATCATCAGAAGATAGTCAATATTTGATTCCAAAAATACCTCGCGACGCCAAACATATGAAAAGTGTCTCTAAACATATTTCGTAGATCATCTGCTTTATACAGAGCAATTTTCTGAATACAGACAACTTTTTAGGGGAAATCCAAAAATGCCAGTTCACCAGAGAAAATTTAATGCCTGATGTCAGATGCAACCACATCCAGCAATTACACAGAGCACGAACATTGTTTCAAATCGTCCCTCGGAAGTTACACAGACTCCTTGAATGACTCTCGAGCGGTAGAACAAGCATGCCTTTCAACGGAAAACCATACCCGGAGACTGGTTTGACAAAACGTTGGCAAACCAAGTTAGTCATGCATTGCCCCAAAAACTACAGCGGACATACGCAATTAGACAAATCAGACTGCAATATTCTTTTCAGTTTCCCGAATGACCTTCGAATGACAGAAAAGACCATTTTCAACGGAAATTCATAACTGGAGGTCCTCTTTATGGAAATTTGACGCCGGATGGTTGGTCAATCTAGTGCCGCTTATCCCAATGCTCAATGTGAAATCCTCAGATGGAATCTCACAACCCATCTAGGCCGTCAAAACAGTGCTTTTAGGGTTTCAGTGGCACTTTTTCAATCATTCAGAGTTTGCTCTCAACGAACAGAGATCACAGTGATATTCGGATCATCCAAGCAACTCATAAAACATTCTAAGAAATCCGGCTTCAGACTCCTAGGACGTCTTCGGCTTCACATTTGTAGTACCGGGTTAAGGGTCAATTATTTAGTCTGATTGATAATGCACGTCAAAACGACCAATTCTGAATGTAGACACGAGATGCGCATTCAAAAACGGCTAACTTTGCTCTGATCGCCTGAAACGGGCAAAACCGGCTTTCAAGCCCAAAAATCACACGAATATTCTTTTGGGCAAAAGGGATGATTTCGAGCTCATTTGAACCGCTTTTACGCACATATTGACAATTCGACATTCGTTTGAGCCACAAACCTCGAACGCACGATCAATCGAGACCCAAACTTTGTCCCGAACTTCCCTCAATGACCGTGGGGCCCACGGCTCCTCCATGACCAGCCGTAACCCTCACCATTACCGCCCATTTCCTTGCCTCTTCTTCCACGCAACTTGCCCTTATCCTTCTTCAAAAATATCAAGTCTACTATACCATTCCAACCCTCCAACTTCACTTCTTCATCAATGCTCTTGTCCCCTCTCCATTTATGCATGTTGTCTTCAATTCAATCCCCTTTCCCTTAAACTAGTCGCCCCTTCCCTTAAGCATGCCTTAATCAAGCTTTTTCTCACTTAATTATCATTAAGCTTAGCCTATATATTGCATTATTATCATTAAACTAATCACAACTCAACACATGCCATCTCTCTAGCTTTCTCACTCCTGAAATGCTCTCAAAAGCCCAAGCAAACCGCAGCACCTCCAGCACTTAGAAACCAAGCAAAACACCAAAGACTTAAGTCGGAATCATGGTGTGCGCACCCGAATTTCAATCTCGTCGGGGCAGACATGCGCGCGCATAATGCAACGCGGCTTGGGAGTGTCCACCTTCCGGGGAAAGCGCGACGGACGTACGTGCGAAGGAGTCACTACTACCTGTTTACGACCCGAAGGTCGAGGGCCGGTGAGTTGCCCGGGTCTAGGGGTATGGAATACACTTAGTATGCTAAGGCAATGGTCTGTATGGAACTGTAAATTCTGAATTCGGGGGTTCTATTATGTGTGGGCCTATATCCCACACGCCCTTTCGGTACTCTAACTTGTTAGGCTTGCTATTTTATTTATTTACCGCATGATTTAGGGTTGCACTTGACTCGTCCGTTTTGACACCATAAATTCGAGGAAACACTCCGATCGTCCACTCTCCGACCGGAATTCATACATAAATGTACAACATAAGCCCTTACATTGTTCTCTCAAATAAATAAAAATAAAAATTACAATGACTGAATCCCGATCGGTTCGCGTTCGATCATTATTCCACTCGTGCTCACCGTGTGGTTTTGAAAAGACTGAAAATTAAATTAAGGTGCGCACTCGGTGTATGGGGGCATTGGACCCCGTGACCGACGGTTAGGAGCGTTGGACCTGTATAAATCGTATCCTAAGGATCGGGCTCGATCCGCATAACAAACAAGTGCGAGAATGTAACAAGCAAGCACAAATAAACAACCAATGGGGTTTTGTTATTTCCGAATTTACGTGAATTAACTGATTATTAACCGGGGTATCTTGGCTTGCAAATCTTACCTTAAGACAAACAAATGGGGTGATAGAGAGGACGTGTAGCATTCGGCGTTATTTTGTGGACACGACAAACACAAAGTCTGTGATCGAGTCTCAAATATGTGGGTTATTTTTAAATTGTTCTGTATCGTGACAATGTGGCTTTTACAGGTTATAACAAGAGTGTTTTTGCCTAAAACCCAGAACCTAACCCTTTGCTTGACTATTTGCCCATGTTTGATTAAGCCGAGTTTGAGGTTAATCTGTTTTCTCGTGTTTTGGCCCATTCTATGCACAAACCTACGCTAGAATGATGGCAGGACAAGAACCGGTAATCATGCCATTGAATCGAAAAATATGTGTGTGCATGAAAAATCAAGATACGTGGTACGTGTCTCGGTGCTTTTGAAATTGTGCATTTTGAAAGGGCATGGCTAACAGTTCTTGAACTGTCGACGCGATTACGGATTATTAGTCGGTTCGTATAATTCATTTAAAGGAATCAAGTGATTTAATTTAGCCAAATTTAACATCCCGATCGTCCCGTGTGTGGAATTTTAAGTTAATTAAAAATTTACCGAATGCTTCAGTTTGCAAGTTTCGAGCCACCGGAACGATCATTGGTGGACTGCTCTTAGAAAACTCTAATCCCCAACCGTTTTTGGGTTAAATCAAATTTTTAATCAACTTTACGTGGTTAAGCCGATTCATGTGAGGTTTTAATCAAAAACACATCAAACATTCCAAGCACATGAATATGGGTAAAATAATCACAATAAAATTAATTCGTCGGTTTTAAGTCCAAGTGGTTAATTAAACCATTTTGATGTATCATTTGCCTTAGAAATTAAGGATTTATAAAGCGATTTATTTAAATCTAACACATAATAAAATACGGTCAAAACTAATAATAAAATACGGTTGCATACGATCATATATCACTACGGTCATAACGCACATCTCATAAATGTGCTCAAGGATCAAATTAAAAATAATTTTGAAAGAACATGGACTGATTTGGAAATTGGGCTAAAAATTCCGGAGACTGATTTGAGACAACTTGAAAGTTCTATGGACTAATCTGGAACATTTGAAAAGTTCCGTGGCCGAACGGGAATTAAAAATGGCTTGGGACCTTATTGAAACAAATTTTAAAGTTTGGGGTTGATATGAAAAAATGGAAAATGTCACAGGGACCAAACTGAAACAAATTAAAAAAGTTCCTTGGACCGATTTGAATGACTTGAAAATTTGATGACTGAGCTGAAATTATTAAAAATGGCTGGGACTTGTCTGAAACGAATTTTAAGGTTCGGGACTGATCTGGAAAAATGGAAAATATCACAAGGACTAAACTGAAAACAAATTAAAAAGTTTCCTGGACCTATTAAAATGACCTGAAAATTCGGTGACTGAGTTGAAATTGTTTAAAAAGGCTGGGACTTGTCTGAAACGAATTTTAAGGTTCGGGACTTATTCGGAAAAACTGGAAAATATCACAAGGACTGAACTGAAACAAATTTAAAAGTTTCCTGGACTGGTTTAAGTCATCCAAAAAGTTAATGACTGCATGGAAAATATCCGAAAAACCCGGGACTCGTCCAAAACATCATAAAGTTTATAACAAAACGGGTTCGGGGCAATTTCGCTCATCCACACGATCCACAAGCATCCATTTCAGATTATCATCATCTAAATAAGCATAAATACATGGAAATGAGGACCCTAACATGATACTAAGTCAAGATATTTACCAAGTTTCGGGGAAAAGGGAAGGTCACGGAAGTCGAGTCAGAGCCTTTGGGTCCGGCGACCCGGTCTGGTCTGAACAGGCCCGAATGGGTGGAGAATGCCCGGGAAGAGGAGTTGGGTGGTTCGAATGGCTCCGGATTGCTTCTCTGGGCTGACGAGAGTGCTATGGGTCCTCGAGAAACTCTTAACCGATCGTGGGTGACTCTCGACAGGCAGTTTTCTGTATAGACCCGGAAGATGCGAATAGACTCGGACAGGAAAAAAACAAAACAAAGAAAAAGGGATGCAGTGTAGGTGGCTCCGATGGCGTGACAAGGTCACGCGTGGCGCCTAGCTGGTCCTTGGACGCGAGGAGAGTCGTCGTTAGGGCCGCGAATCGTCCGGTCACTGAGTTGAGGGAGTTAAGCGAAGCTGGCAGGCCGTAAGAAGGAGTAGAGGACGTTCCAGAGAAAAAAAAAATGGGGCAGGAATGTGAGTTGGGGGTCACGGGTTCAGTTGAGGGAAAATGCAGGGTTTGGAGATCGTGAGCTAAAGGAGATAGGGAGGTGACGGAGTGATGTTGCGGTTGTATCGTTGGAGGGAGCTGGGGCGTTCCGAGGAGCTGCGTGGCAAGCTTAGGGTTTTGTTCGAAAGGGACGAGCTGGGGCCAGGAAGGAAAACTCAGCTGCGGGAGATCCTCTTGCGGCTAGGTTTTTTTGGATTTTTAGGGAGAGTCCGTTGTCCGGGAGAGAGAGAGAGCCCACCTAGGGTTTTTTTCGGTTTTCCTTTTATCTCTTGCCATAAGGCCGAGAGAGAGGGAGAGGGAGAATTAGGGTTTTCTTCTCTCTTTTTTTTTGGCGGCTGCTTTAGCTGAGGAGAAGAAGAGAGCGGCTAGGGTTTTTTTCATTAGGGTTTTTTGCGTGACCTGGATGGAGTTCGGATGGAGCAGGCACGAGAGAGAGAGAGAGAGAGTGTGTGTCCGTGAGCTAGGGGAGCCGCCTGTCCGAATGAGCTGAGGACATGGGATGGAGATGACAAGCCGATCCAACTGAGAGCCGGATGAGCCATTTGAGCTGTGGGAATTCTCCGAGCTGAGAGAACAGAGGGTGAGAGGGGAAAATCGAGTGAGCCGCCGCTGGAGGCGTGAGGCACTTAGGGTTTTTGAGAGCAGGGCTTCGATTAGGTCTTTTTTTTTTTTCAGGTTCTTTACCTCTAGCTGCCAAAAGAAGAAGGGAAGAGAGGAATGGAGAATAAGACAAAAAATTGGGGGGAGGGGAGGAGAAGGGGCAACGGTCAAACGACCGTTGCCTCTGATTGATTGATTTTATTTTCTTTTTTCAGATTTAGAAATTTAAAATTTAACGCGCGTACAGATTAAAATTCTCGTCTTTGCAATTAGGTGTCGAAAAAATTATCCAGGACCGGCATTGTGTTCATAAAAATTTATGGATTAATGTTATGTAATAAAATATTTTCCGGCCTCGAGTTTTCTTCTTGGATTTTGAAAATTGGCGTTGACGCGTATGAAATTCAAAGAAATACCCATAGAGTATTTTTTTTCGAAAAAATGGTAAATTGGCGTTAAATTGAGAAAATTTTCTATTTCCAAAAGTCGTGAATACTCGAGTAATTAACCGGAAATACTTCCCTCGTACGAGCGACAAAAATGATGATTTTGCCCCTTTAGAGTCGGTGGGCCGAAATGGGGTGCTAACACATGATATTTACCATCCCGGCTTAAACCCAAACTTCACCAAACTTCATATCTCACATGTTTTTTATCCCCTATATCCATTTCCGAGCTTAGATTTTTAGTTTGAAGCCTCTAACCCATCGGAACATCAATCACAGAACCGAACAATTTTTTTGGCCCTTCTCGAGTTAGAAATTCCAACCCGGATTTCAAGCCCTTCCGGACCGGTTTGAGCTGCCAAAACCCATCAAGCACCTCCCCACACAACCTTAGGGGTCAAGGAGTCAAGAAATCCAAGAAAAACCCGTTAGTTTTAGCTCAGCACGAAGAAACAGCCCAACTGCCCAGTCGGGTCAAAATTTCTGACTATCCGTGCAGTTTTCTTGCAGATCGAGTCGATCCGAGACTCTTTTCGCAAAACGACCACCACAATCACCTCCAGAGGTGAGTTAGGAGTCGGGAGCTGTTGACCTTGCCTCAAAATTCTATCGGGAGACACCATGGTGACGTCCGACCCGAATACTGCTCAGTTGGGTCTGTTTCCAGGACGTGCTCTGTTTTCCGTTATCTTTGCAAGGCTATATGGGTCAACCCGACAGGTTTGGAACCAAATGACCACAACCACCACCTAGGAGAGTCCCTTGGCTGTTCAGAACCGGGGTGAACCGGCCAGAAAATCGGTCGGAACTAACCAAACCGAGCCGCTTGCTCTTTACTGGGTGCCCAGTCCGGTCGAGACACTGCCCAGCCGGGTCTGTCTATGCCATTAGGGTCTGTTCAAGCCAAAATAGCCCAAACTCGACCCACCGACAGTTCAATCCGACTTTTTACAATCTCATCCCGCATCTCGGGACTAGGTATGACCATTCCCGACTTAGAGGAGTTAGGACTTTTACATTTTTGTTGTGTTTATGGGGGTTATAAGGGGTTTTATGCATGTTTCAAGTCCAAGTTTAATTTTTTATGCAATTTTAATGTTATATCATGCATGTTTATTATCGTTTAACGTGCTAGCATGTCGGGAAATGTTTAAATCGAAGTCGAGGAAACCATATCGACCCGGAAAAGCCAAGATACTTCTCGGATTAACCTCTTGGAGAGGTAACCGAGGGTAATCTTGACCATTTCGAGTCAAGACTGATTTCCTTGCCCCGATTTGAATTGTTTCTCGAACCTCTATGTTTTCCTCCATCCATGGAGCCGGTATTGTTTTATCGATTGCATTAATAATGTGTTTGTGCATGTTTGTATGTTTAAATGCGCTTTTTAAACTCATGGTGATACCGGCTTTTGTTAAATAAGTTTTATTTACCGTGTTTAACATTTGAGCATGTGAAAAATAGTCGAAATCGGATTAAAGAGACTGCTTGAAATCCGAAACGGGTCAAGGAACCCACGGCTATTCCCAAGAGGAAAGAGCCGAAAGTTCCTCGACCTTATTCGGGTCAAGAATGGTCTCTTTACCTCGATAAAATCCATTTCTCAGATTTTTGTGTAAATTGCAATTTTAATATTGTCGCAAATCCAGCATGCTAACAACTTTAAAACATTGTTTTTAAAGTAAAACTGCATGGATTCATGTATTGGTGACTCTTTCGAGGCCATTTAGGTTCCGAAGGTATTTTGATCATTTTGACCAAATTATCCTCGATCCTCCTGGACCCGTTTTAGTCACTGTATCATGAATTGTTTTCATTAAATTAAGTTTTTCGGGTATTCAGACTTCATTCAATGGATCAATTCTTGATCTATCCGATTGTTTGTAACCCAAACATTTACTGCATTCGGCATTTAATTTTAATATGTAATCCACAAACGGGTTAATCGGAACACTCACATGATTAAACCCACTTCACAATGAGAACTTTTGCATGAATTGATAATTAACTGATAACTCGAGTCGATAAGTTGTCAAATGACATTAATGCCATTTTCAAGACTTGTCCATTTCAAAACCCGAAATGCGCAGTCCGATGTAGCATGGACGTCTAGAAAGGACTTGTGTGTCTCAACTTGAGTTTTTACCTGATTTCAAGTAACTTAAGTCAAGATACAGAAGATCTTTCTAGATCACTTCAGGGCAGACCGACTGGTTCTTTGGCTTTTTCGGGGTTCTTGCATAACCTTGGACGATCCAGGGAATTGGTCGACACTGTCTACAGGCCGAAATGGCCCGCACTGCGATGTTTCCCTTTTCTGAAAATAATTTTCAAATAAAGGGCAGAATCGTCTTTTCACAATTCAGCGACACCCCTAGGGTTAGCTTGACACAAACACTACGGTGTCAGGATAAGAATAGGCTACATGTTCAGGTGTAGGTTCATCTGCAAAGTCTTTTCTTATCCACTAATGAGTTTATGTCATCTCATCGTAGACTCGAGTAACTAGAATGGTTATCTCTGTCACAAAACAAGCAAAACGCTAATTAACCTTTCACTCGACCTAACCAAACACTAGATAATGGTTAGGTGGAATCATAGATTCCAAATCTAGAGTCAAAACACAAGTTTGGTGAATTCAGTGGAATTTCAGTGTCACAATACAGAACAATTGTAAAAGCAATTCACACACAAAGGATTTGACTACATATGCCATATCTGTCAAGTCCTTGAAACAAAGTCGAATGCAAAATGCTTTACACATGTTTGCTTGTTTAGCATATGGCATTTGCTTGCAAAAATACACATATGTTAATAACTTGTTAATCCACGAAAACTCGGCAATAACAAACACATTGTTTACAATATGCATGTTGTTTGTTACTTTTCTGCTATTGTTTGTCCATGCGAGTCGAGCTTGACCCATAGAACGCATTGCACTTAGGGTCCAACACCTTAACCATTAGTCACGGGGTCCAACGCCCATTCACTGAGAGCGCATATTGAATTTCAGTTTTCGATTTTTCCCTGTACTCACGATAAGTCGGAGCGGAATAATAACCCAACGCGAATTGACTGAGATTCGACCATTTGTAATTTGTATTTATTGTTTTTTAGAGCACTGTAAGGATTTTATTTTGTACATTCATTCTGTAAGAATCCCAATCGGTGAACGAACGGTCCAAGAGTCAAACTAATCGAATCGGTCCAATGCTTACCCAGACACGAGTAATCCCAAGATCTTACGGTTTCGGTTCACGCAGTAATTCAAACATCATAGTTTGATGAACTGTAACGCAAGATTGTGTACCAATTCCCCGACATGCGGGTTTACTTCTATCTCGGCTACTCGATCGACATCATTTAGTTCACCAAATTTTCGGTGTCAAAACGTGCAAGCCGAGTGCAGCTTAACTCACGCGGTAAATGATTAAAACATGCAAGCCTAGCAAACTAGAGTACCGAGAGGGCGTACGGGATATAGACCCACACATAACATGAACCCCCGAACACGGACTTTTCGGTTCCGCACAGACCAATGCCTTAGCAAAACTAGGTGTTTTATACCCCTAAACACGGGTAACTTATCGGCCCTCGACGTTCGGGTAGTAAATTGATAAGTGGCGACTCCTTCTCACGCGTGTCCGTCACACATCCCTGGGAAGGTGGACACTCCCAGGCCGCGCGATTCAAAAGCGCGCATGCGAGCCCCAACGAGAGTCCACATTCAGGTTTGTACACTTCCAATTGCTTTTTTTTTTGCATTTTGGAAATGTTGATATATATATATATATGTAGAGAAAGAGATTACAGCAAGGTTAAACTATCAAAATGGATTAATTAAAATGATTTGACACTTGTTCCCCTTAAATAAGGTCTCAGGTTTGAGTTTCGTGAATAGAGAAATTCATACTAGAAGAGGTTTATACCTTAGTAGGTCGATTCGACTTAAACTTGATTAGTTGAGATTTAATGTACTTTTAGATATTATGGTACACATTAAAAAGGAAAATTAAGGTTAAACTTTAGTTTTTAGAATTCTTAATTCGTCCATTTCTCATATATTTTGGAATTGAAGGTGTTTCAGAAATATGATAAGTTTTATGTAATTTTACTGTTGAAATATACAGTAATTGTAAGAGCCAGGAATAAACTCTTAGTGATAGAGGTCAAGATTAGCATAGCAAAGCACATCCATATATAATAATGGGTTAATTACCCAGAAAAGCACGACCTTTGCATTTTTCCTTAAATATAGAATGACCTTTAGAAAGTAGTACATAAATCCACAACCTTTGCATTTTTTCTTAAATATGGCACGACTTTTTTAGAGTAGCACATAAATGCACGACCTTGTCTTTTTTCCTAAGTATAGCACGATCATTAAAAAATAGCATAGAAAAGCGCGATCTTCAGGTTTAGCTGCGATTCTAGTACGGTGTCAATTATTCGTCAAACGAAACGATAATAGCTAATGACGTGTCATAGCACAACATGATTAGACAAGTGGGTACCACAAATGTTATTTAATTAAAAAATAATTTTAAAAATTTTAAAAAAGAAAAACAAGATTTTTTTTAATTAAAAAAGAAATGAGCAGATTGTAGATTGTTAGGAGCGCAATAGGGATCCCCACCGATAAAATGAAGAAGCCCTCAACTTCGGGACTCCTTCGATTCCGATGGTGAGTACCCCGATTACAATCACAACCCACATACCTGCTGTAGATGGCGACCCCAATTGGGATATGGTAGACACCAGCATAGCCACAATTGTCGGCCCCTTCCCCCGTTGTTTCTTTTAATTTTTTTAAATTTTTAGATATTTTTAATTAGATAAAAACCTGTGGAGTCTATCGTCCAATCATGTTGTGTCATGTAGTATCGTTAACTCCACATTAGTCGTTATCATTACAATCTGACGAAATAATTAACGTCGTGCTAGATGCGCAACTAAACATGAAAGTTATGCCTTTATGTTCTATTTTTTAAAGGTCGTGCATTTCTATGCAACTCTCCAAAGGTCGTGATATATTTAGGAAAAAATGCAAAGGTTGTACCTTTCTGTACTATTTTTTAAAGGTCGTATTATATTTTAAAAAAAGTAGAAAGATCGTTCTTTTTTAGGTGATTAATCCTATAATAATTTATGCTACGTTTGTTTCAACGTAATGAAATTAATTGTGAATTAAATGAGTAGGTAATTTGAATTATTATGTAATAGAATTATGATTACATATAAGCTATTTGTTTGGTTCGATGTAATATAGTGGATATAAGAATTGCAATACCGACTATCAAAAGTATTGGTTTAGTGATTCTAAACTTACTTCCAAGTGATTTGGCAACCTCAAAATTCAAAATTCAAATCTCCTCTATATATTTGTGTCAAAGTATTTGTTAGAAATGTGCTCTTTGCTTGGACATGGAGACACTCGCTTCTATGTACTATACTGGGTCTTTGATGGTTTTGCGTTGACAGGGCAATTGCTTGCGCTAGCTGTTTAAGTTCATCTTATATGTTGAGCACAAGAATTCGAAAATTACGTTGTGGGGGGCGTCTAGGTCACCACTACTACTGTCCACCATATTATCCATAAAAAAGAATTGCAATTTTAAAATTTGATTTGAGGGAACTGATAGAGATGATTAAGGCAAAGTATGAAATTACTCCCCCTTTACATATAGGAATTCCAAATTCCTATTACTAATATTTTCATATTTATTACTGATAGGACCCCTTATCCGTAATCTAATTCTACTTACGGATAAAAAAAATAAAGTAATAGGTATTACGTATGTACTTAATAGATATGTAATTTAATTCCTATTACATTGAATCAAATGGAGTGAGTGTTTTTCACAAATTATATATAAAAAAAAATAGTGGGGTTGCTTTAAGCTTTTTGGTTATATTATATATGCATAAAACATATCATATTAGTTAACGAAAAAAAAATTATAAATGAGTATGTCCTAGAAAAATAGTGCAATCGTATTAATTTCGACTACCTCGCATTAAGTTTCTCTCTATCTTTTTTTTTTTTGGTCAATACTGCGGATTAAGTGTTTCGGGCAACTGGATTTTGAATGCATAAATCGCCATTGAATTTTGTGTATGGTTGGTGTAAAACGCAATAAATATTCGGTGAGTATTTCTCAGTCACTTGGTTATGTAATAGCTAATCAAAATGCTTAAAAGTGAAAAATTGATTCCTCAAACGATCAACATATTATCACTTATATGCATTTCGATTAGTTGTTACTCATCTTTAGTGGGCGAGTAATACTCAATTAATATTTTTCTATTAAGTGGATCAAATATTCAGTGAGTATTACTTACTGTCTAAAATATATACCTAGAGTAGTATACGCACCATTAATTTCTAGAGAAACCGAGTTCATTTTCAATTTCTCTGTTGTCAAAATTTCCCCTGCTATCTAAAGTTTTGTTAAGGCCTTTTTGTCTGTTCAATCTTTTTCTTTTTAATAAGATCAAGACATATCCTATCCTCTGATCCATTGCTCGAGACTAATCCCATTAAGGTATTGACATGACCTTAATCAGGACGTGCTATCAGTAAAAGTTATAAACCCTTGAACTATAGGTAATATTTATATTAATGGTTCAAATTCTTATTATTTACTCTCTTTTTTCAGTTATATGGGAGATTTAGGAGCATCATATATAAGAAAATGAAAAACTAAGTAAAGAGAAACATATTAATAGGGTTCAACTGAGGATGACTGGCTCTATGAGATATGGATTTGGGTGTCCAGATTAATCTCATCAGTAAAACTCAAACACGAGAACTCTTAATTTTTTTTAGGTGAGGGCATGTGATACTAAGTACAACTCCTTTCTCAAATTCTTATTAATGGGGTTCAACTGAGGATGACTTGCTTTATGAGATATCGATTTGGGTGTCCAGATTACCTAACGTGTCCCCAGTATCTCTCACTATCAATAATGGCCACTAATATGATAGGCTTCCTTTTGTTGCTTGTTGCACATTAGGGTTTCGATCATCAAATAATTAATTATATAATTCTGCGCTCACAAGCACACAGTAACTAAACCGCGTTTTAGGATTTTGCTTCTGATTGAGCATTAAACTTTAACTTACACATCCATCATAATATCATATAAGATATGTGTATATATATAATATTATATTGTATACTATGAGTATTATATTGCATATTCAAGTTGGTAGAACCCCAAATGTTATGAGGTCGGAATTTCCTTTCTACATATTGATTAATTCATTAATTATGTAAACCATGTGGTTTAATAAAGATCAACATAGCAATTACGAGTAATTTTTTCAGTGTTTAATAAGTTCTAGAAACATTTGGCCCAAAAAGCGAAAGCTTTATTTCATAGTGGAGGAAGGAGTATGATGGAGGTAGGAGTGCAATGCGATGACAATCTTCTCATCTTAAAATCAAGAAAATTTGAACTCAAGGCTCTTTTTCTTTTTTTTTCTTTTTTTTTTAATGCAGCGGATTAGGTACTATTTGATCCAAGTTTAATGTATTTAAACTAGTTCACCTCTTTAGACGAGTCAAAATCATATTATCAACGTTCTGCTTCGGACCTCCCATACAACAAAGAGAAGTGGGAAAAAAAGAAAAAGCATTTCCATTTTTGCATTCTTGTGGATTATCCATTAAATTTAGAACAAACTAAGCTTCTTTTTTTCCTTTTCTTTTTTCTTTACTGGGTTAGAACCTTACAAAGCTGAAACATTGCTTTTATTATTATTATTTTTGGTTTCAAGAGAGATGATGAATTTAATATAATGAAATAAAAATCTTAATAATTAATATATGAGTACAAATAGTTGTCCCACCACGATAATAGAACCTAAAAGCTCTTAATTACTAAGTTGGGATATGAAATATTGCGTTGCGACATTTTACTCAAAACATTATTGCTTCTACAATACGGATATTATACATAGAAAACAGTAAAACCAGCAATTACCAATTCGTATCTCTAATATTAGATTTCACTTAGGGTGTTTTTTTTAATCTTTGTTATTTCCTAAAATTGATTATGTTTTTGTTCTATAGAATCTGATTTGACCTTATAATACCACATGCCGTTGGAAAAATGATGCAGAGCTATATATATATATATATACATACTTTATTTAAAATTAAGAAATGAATGCATGGGACACATCCATGGAGTTCTTCCACTCTTCGGTCTCAGTCTTCAAACTGACAGCTCACAGCCTCACATTATAAGTTCGTGAAAAGGGCAGAAAAGACGAAGACACCAGCCGAGGAAACATTACCAACCCATGAAAAAACACAAATGGAAATAATTAATCAACCCACAATCTTTCCTCAAACGAAAAAAAAGGGCAAAAACAAAAATTAAATTAAAACGAATAGAACCATGACCAACAACATCCGGGATGAACACTCCCAGGTACTTTGTCATTATTACATTATTCACATCTTATGGCAGTGATAAATCCTTGTTTCGGTGTGCACCATCTAAAGTCTCAATGGATCTGAACTAATTTAGATTTGAGTAAAGGCGGATCATGAAGGGTAAAGTTCTCCTAATCGTGGATGTTCTCTACTCACAAGAGTATGTACTTGAATGCATTATGAGATCTTATTTAAAAATGACAAGTATCGAATTATTTGAAACATCCCATATTGATGTGAAAATCCTATGTGGTGCTAAAAGAATGTATCTATTTCCCTGTGGTGCGGTGACAAATCTTTAAATTATCAATAATAATATAACTCAATTCTTTCCGTTTAATTAAACAAATGGGCAAATCACTCTTGTAGAATCTGATTTACGTCCAATTTACTCAATGAGTAGGTACAAAGCTGAGGATTCTGATGTCTGATTAATTAAGTAATTAAGGGGGTTTGAGGTGTTATTGCTTTTCCGAGAGACGCTCCCCAAAAATAAATGGAAGTATGGAAAGAATGAAAATCGAAATCACCGAAAAAAAAAACCCTTTTTTTTACATTCAATCCGTACATTATTTCCATTACGAAGATATCGTACATGACCTAGGTCTTGCGTAGTGAATCAGTGATTGTTACTTTCTCGTACATGCATCATTGCTCAATTGATACAATATTCTTCATTAATCTATATGTTAAAATCCTTTTCTTTATATAAATATCAAATTTTATTTAAGATAACAATGATTTCCGTGACAGCTTGAAATCATTTCGGATGTAAAGTGTAGGAAAATTTTACGCGCTTCTCCAATAAAATTTCAGATTGTTGTACATATTCAAACAATTTATTTAAATATTTCTTCTATGGCCAATAACAAAACTAATACACATATCGAGATTGGAATGAAATGACAATGATTGTACGAATTGATAGCGTGGGCAACTATGTTTTCTTTCCAATATACATTAAAAAATGAATATATGTAGCTAGTGGAAAATCGTGAAATAAAGGACATATATAAAATAACAATCACAATAGTGAAATTAAAGGACATATATAAAATAACAATCACAAGATGTACACAATAAATAAACTGTAATCATGAGCGAGAGCAAAGTTTATTTTTAGCCCATGAGTTTAAAACTTATTGAAAATACCTCTCGATTAAATTGATACTTGAACGAGAATTCATTTCAAATAATAAATGGACAACATACCGCGTGTATCTAAAAAACAAAATGAGAAAGGAAAGGGGAGGAGGGAACACAAAGCACCTTCAAAGGGCCCATTTCTTGTCTCCTATCAGTATACCCATGATGTGATTTTCATCTTTTCTCCACTTCACTCTCTTCCCCCACCCCCCAGCTAGCTATTCTCTCTTTCACCCTTCTCACTTATTTTCCCTCTTTCCTACTGATTGTCTTTGCGCAAAAACACACTTAGAGAGAGGGACATACAGATCTCTCCGCCCTCATCCTCTCCATCTCAATTCAATCACCACCCCATGTCATCAGGTGAGAATAGTAGAGTAAACCCCGTCGAGGGATCATCCCGATCACCAATCGTTGATCATCAAGTGCCGGCGCATCCACAAGCAGTCGTGGCCCCGTTGAGCCGATACGAATCCCAGAAGAGACGAGACTGGAACACGTTTGGCCAGTACTTGAGGAACCGGAAGCCCCCAATCCCCCTCTCGCAGTGCAACTGCAACCATGTCCTGGATTTTCTCCGGTACCTCGACCAGTTTGGGAAGACCAAGGTCCACCTTCACGGGTGCGTGTTCTTTGGGCAACCCGACCCGCCTGCCCCGTGCACCTGCCCTCTCCGGCAGGCTTGGGGCAGCCTGGATGCTCTGATTGGTCGGCTAAGGGCCGCATACGAGGAGAATGGTGGAACCCCGGAGACGAACCCCTTTGGCAACGGGGCAATTCGTGTGTACCTCCGTGAAGTGAGGGAGTGTCAGGCTAAGGCGAGGGGAATCCCCTACAAGAAGAAGAAGAAAAAGAAGAGCCAGCTCAAGACGATCAGCGGCTCAACTCGACAAGACTCGAGGCAATCAGCCTCATGAGTGTGTCTTTGAACTGCTGCGACATATACCTAAGGTAAATTTAATTTCGTTACATAACCATATAGATGTCATCTTAACGATCTGGAAAGTGCTGCTGAAGTGATCAAAAATCGGTTGTTGCTTTAAAGACGTAGGGTTAGGTGGAAGAGCCAAGTCCCAAAAAAAAAAAATTTTACTGGGAATTTACTTCCATTGATGGTCAGGATCAATGAAAAAATATGCTTGATCATGGGTAGAGTCTAAATTCCTCCATGAAACCCTAGCGAGCACATTATCAAAACCCTAATTTGGAAGGTTCCTTAGATATAGGGACAAAAGGGATGGAAGAAAGAGCTCGAGCGGTTTCGTTAGCACAGGCCGTGAATTAATCGGTAGAGCCATGATAAGATATGAGAAAAGAAGAACAATATAGAAACACACACACACACACTCTCTCTCTCTCATATTATTAAAAATACTGTTTGTGGTTCCTAATTAAATATGTTACACCTTTTTTCAATGGTTTTGGCCCCTTTTTATGATTCTGTGAGATTTTGTGCTCCCCATGGGATGACCATAAAAATATGTGACATGACATTTGGATGAATTTCTTATACATTCGTCATTTATAGCGCTCAAATGGTGGAATGGAAAATTTTAATTCCATCTTAATTTTTCTTATATAATTGATCTTATGCCTGACCAGATACAATAATTAATTCGTCCTGTGAAGTGTCTCGAAGGTTTGAGCCAAAATTGTACCCATGGAAGCAGACAAAGGAGCCTAAGAATGTATTTTTGTTCCTAAGTGTGAGGGAAATCATTAATTCTTTTTCCTTGTCAGAATCCATTGCTGGTCTTCACACAACATAGGCAACAAGGCTAGTATCATTTTAAAATTTTAGAAAAATATATATATAAGTGATATGCATGCTTTTGTTTTTTGGTGAAAGGTGATTGCATGCACTAGTCCCTTTTGTTCTGCTGTTGGGCATTACTTTCTCCCTTCTATATGATTCTGTGCACATACGGTCCCTTGTCCTTGCATTGTACTTGGTTGTCACCTATCTTCATTTTTTTCTATTCTAGGAAAGGTCTGTGTCTCATCACATTTTATTTTAAGGTATCTTGGGATAATCCACCATCCCCTTAGGTATTGATCCTAATCTCTTGGCTGCTGTTAGATGAAAGTTATCCAAAGTGTAGATCTCAATCATAAAAAATTGGTCTGATGGCCACAAGAACCGGGTATAATTCATTAGAGGAGCCGAGATCAACTACCAGTAACCCGTTTGCTGACTCTGCCAAGAGCATTACCAACACATACAAAAGCATTACAAGGAAAAGACAAAAAATAAATAAATGGGTCACTGAATAATTACCGAGGCTGAGAAAGTTTTCATGACTTGATAAAACGACTGAGGAACGAAAATTGGCGTAATATGTTAAATCATAATCAAGGAATCAGTCTTTATGAAGCAACAGCTAACACAATGTGCATGGAGGCTCTGTTTATGTCAATTATATACATGAGCAACGACATTTACGTAACATTGTGGACCGATCTAATGGTTATTCTGAAATAATATTTGCTTACCTTATTAATTTGGCCACTTTCGCCGTTGAAGAATTTTATGTATTTTTCTTAAAAATCGATGTTGCATAACATGGATCAAAGAGTGATGGATGAGTTTTGTCTCATGTTTTGATGATACCTCAATATTAGATATAGCAGTCATCATCAAGCTTATATAACTAGCTTGGAAGCTAAGGGCATCTAACTTGTATAAGAGCATATTTATTTTTTTAAAAAAAAGAAGTTTTTGAGTCCGAGTAATTAATTTCTATTCTGAACAGGGTTTTTTTTTTTTTCGGTCGGCCGATTTTGTAATATATATTTATCTGCAAATGCAACGCCTGACTCACATGCAGGCAAGGAGGATGAACCATGAAACCAAAATTACCAAATCCATTTTTTTTTTCAAAATTGATCACTTAATATATATAAGTCGATCGATCCTTAGGAATCCCCCCTTTATATACATTATTTTAATGTTATTTTTCACCGAAAATAAAGTATGCTAACGAGAAACTCTGTGAGTCTTATTTAATTAAACAAAAGAAATTAACATATGGAAACTAGCAAGTCTTATTCTCTATCACATTGGGAGTTGAAGAACTTGATAGCTTACGTTCTAATTGATTAGCTGGGAATTAGTAAGAGAGAAAAGGATGGATGAGAATTTTATCCCAACAGAAATAACAAGAAAAAGAAGAAAAAAGAAAGGAATGGATGGGAAGGAGGGAGAGGAAGCTAGCAAAGGAATAGGGGAACCGCAAGGGGCAAATCGAGTAAAAAAAAAGGAAAAAGACACATAAAAATGACAGGCCTAGTCACATAAAATTGCAGATTTTGTATCATAGAATTAAATATTTACACTATGTTCTTATTTTTCATTTTCTTTGTAATTTTTAATTTTTAAATTCTTTTGTTTTTTGGGTTGGAGTGTTGTCTTCCTCAATGTATGCTTGCACCCTGAGCCCATACTGCCACCTAGGGAGTAAACTCTGCATGCAGTTTGCCCATGTTCTGGATTCAAGTGTGCAGTACATGAATAAATCGAATTCCATGAATTTAACGGTGCTAGCTGGTGCCACAAGGCAAGTCAAGGAAGTTTCACGTATGATTCCCAAACGATGTCTGAAAAACTAGATTTAACCAAGGCATGGGGCATTTTGGGACTATCCCTTAAAATACAGAGGGAAATGCTGAAGCTAAACCCTATTTAAGAATATGCATGCTAATGTACATCTTCTATGAGTAGTTCTGGTACACATAATAATTGGAATTATGATGCTTTCTTGTTTATGAACATGACAGCCATGTTTGTCATCTCTTAAATTTTTAAAAAATGGCAATGAGAAGGTCGTTCAAGATTAACAACAAGAGCTTCTTTTGAAATTTAATATTGATAATAGATTTGTTACTCATGATGTTATATGTTGATGATGAGTTAACTTGCACATTTGATTTGTCAAAAAGATGATCTTCTAGAGCATATAACTCTATATATATTGTTTTCACAGTACATATACATTTCTTTTTGGTTAGGTTTTCACCGTACATATATATGTTATCGTGCACCATGCATAATCATATCTTAATATTGCTGTCAACATTCCTCAGTTACAAGCACCTTCAATATGGTAAACCGTAAAACCATCGTTATATGTCACACTTATGCCATAATCTATTTTTAATGTTCTCACGTTATTAGCTAGCTAATCAATGCGATGTTTCTTTTCAAGTCATACGTGTACGATATCGAGTCATCCTTCAGTATTTGGAGAAGCGAGAGTGATCATTTTTCCCCTTCTTCTTCATTAGCTTCATTTTAATATCCGATGGTATAACATTTTTTTTTCAGTTTCTTCTATATATATATATATATATATATAGAATTACCTCATAAGCACACTCATATAGATTGTGGCAAAAGAATCTGCCGTACAATATATGTATACACGAAATATGGAACACATGCATAAATCTCAAATGGATACTCAAGTTCTATCTGATGAACATATAGCTGTTGCTCTCTCTCTCTCTCTCTCTCTCTCTCTCTCTCTCTCTCTCTATCTATATATATATATATATATATATATATATACAAATCCACATATATGCTTTTATATGCTAATCAATTTATTTGACTCAACATATAATGTTGATTAAACTCTGATCCAGGACCATTCTAATTCTATCATTATCTATTTGTACTGTGCAGGTAAGTGACCTGGATAAGTGGGCTGGAGATAGAAGAGGCATGTGTTTGACGGTCCTAATCTCTGCTTGGTTAATCGCACTGAATTCTCTCCCGGGGTAGCCAGTCTCTAATAATTAGCTCAGTTCGCCAAGTTACATATTATATAAGTTAGTCCCGAAATAATCTCAAAAGTACGAAAGAACCGTCAATTTCAATATGTATATTTATTCAGGGATTCATCATTAGAATTTCTGTTAGCTTCAGGTGCGATATCATGTGATAATTAGATAATCATATAAAAGGTTAATGTATGTCAATGGCGGAGATAACCACGTTATGTCCAGTTCTCTCCCTCTCTCCCTCTTTCAAGCCAAAACACTTTGGCTCTTGGAAGAGAATAACTTTTGCGTACGTATTAGGATGTTTAAATCCATGTTGTCTTGTTATAAGGTTATAGTATATTTGCATATATTTCGTGCTACTTGTGAGTCTGGTTCGCCGTTGTGTGTTATTATATGTCGAATTCTATCTACATCTGTGGGGAAATTCTATGGTGCACATTCGTGCCTCTAATTAGGACATATCGGATTATCTTAGGGACAGATAAAGCGAGAGGACGACAAGGGGTGTAGCGGGCACGGTATCTTGATGGCACCATAAAAGCTCCCTAATTAGCCATGTCAAGATTGGACTGAAGGATGCTGAAGAGGGCAAGTCCGACCTATCACTGAACTTTTATTATAGAATGTCGCAGATATGAGCATCCTTAATTTTAAAGAAAATTTCTTGTATTTGCTCCGTAAGGATCGCACCTCCTCTTACTCAAAATCTGCGTCCATCGTTACGATGCCTTATGTAATTATATTCATCTTCCGGCAGTATAGCGTCTAGATTTAGGTGGTATCCAGTTATAGTCATATATGAGATATGAGATATGGTGACTGAATGCTTAATATGAGATATGCTGGATTGAGGTCCCTGCAAATAAAAAAAAAAAAAAAAAGGCCCATCCCCATTACGGACGGCCGGTCTCTGCCTATTCCCAATTTCATCAGCAGTAACCCAGCCGACACAGGGAGTTCACTGTGTCCGAGGTTATTAATATTTCATACTTAATACTTAAATTTGATAGCGTTATAGTATAATTTAAAATGAACGAAAAATTACCAAGTTGGATCTTGGTATTACGTTCACAGTAAAATCAGTTGTGGAGATAATGGTTTGAGGATGACCATTATCAAGATTTTTATTGAATTAAGCTGATTGTGGGATTTACAAAAATAGTTATTCGAGACATGCCATATTAGCAATAATGTATTTCGAAAAACATATATATATATATATATATATATATATATATATATATATATATATAGCAAAGAGGGCGGGGGTTACAAGGCTTTATGCCTAAAAATGCCTCAACCCATAATGCAGATTGTTTTTACCCCCCACTTTTATATCTAGTCTTGCTCAATGACCTAAAAAAGATATTACTTTTAGCTAGGAGTGAACTTTTTCTTTTTTCCTTTTTGATCGATCATATTTTTAACCTGTTGGTTGGCACTATAAACCTATTCTCTAACGACATATTCCCTGTTCGTGAACCTCAAGTTGCCCTAAATTAACACGAAACACTACTGATGGGTTGGACTAGTGTGAAGCCCAAAATACTTTTATGGGCTTTGGCCCACTCCTCACGTAACGGGTTGGGAATCTCTATGAATACCATGAACAAAATTCTAATCCAATTAACTGGAGATCCAGTGAGATATAATTTGATGTAGTTTACCAGATACTTAATTTTTTTTCTGGTGCGTATTGATATTCATATTTGCTATAGAGGACGCAGATAACCCAACTACGGCTTGATTTGGGAGTGCTGCTACCGAAATAAAAATGCTGAAATATAATTACTAAAAAATAAGCGTCGATTTTAAATTAAGCAAAAAGCGTTTGAAAATTAACAATTTGAAACTCCCAAAATTAAATTTAATTAAAATAAAAAATAAACATAAATAATTTTTATAAACACCTATTAATCTGTAAGGGAAAATCATATTTCCAACCGCAAAAATTAACCAAATCATAATTTTGAAAGAATTTATCAAACACTGCTTCTGCATAAAACTTAACAAAATAAGCACTCACTCAAAAGCAACCGCACTCTCAAACGAAGCTGTACGAATTATTATAGGAGATGGGCACCATGTGAACTAATAAGAATCTCGAGATTATATCCAAACCAGAGCCGATATGAGCAATATTAGAAATATAATCATAAATTCACCTACTATCCATTATAACTACACCGATATTTCCATTGAAAATTAGATAATTTTCGGTCCAAGAAAAAGGTCGGATAATGTCTCTGCTACAGATAATTAAGCTAAAGAATATTGATTAGCACTTGGAGAGGGTGCAAACTCCAAATTACAATTCTAAGAGTTATGAAAGGAAAAAAATAATGAAAAAAAGAGAAAAAGGAAAAGCTAGAATTAACTCTGACAAGCTCATCTACATATAGTTTTCAGGGCTGTTATCACGGTGAGAAGGATATGACCGAACTCCCGCTTCCACGAGGCTAGCTATATATATCTGCGAACAAGAACAGTTGCTTAGAGATCGGTGCGAGAAAGATGACATGACAATAACGTGTAGTGTCAAGTTTCATTTATGCTGTATTCAGTCAATCAGTAACAAAAGACACAGCCATACTTCATACGATCAGCTGTAACCTTGAGGTTTTAAACATGATGGCACGGTGTAGCGTTGCAAGACAGAAACGTAATTATATAATCCATCATTGTCATTTCAAACATGAGGTCATTGACAATAATTAGTGAATCAAGACTAAACCATCATGGTCCTTGAGCTCCATCACTCGCAAAGATTTTCAGAAAGAACGTTCCGATCCTACAACTCTGGAGTAAAGTAAGTAACAGCACGATCAACTAAATAACCAGCAGCTGATGCATTCGAGTAAAGAGTTGCTCACCAGTGCTCATACTGGTAGACGAGAATTGAAAAGAATGTAGTGCAACCAGTTCCATTTCATCACTACCAAACTTGCAGTAAGATAAAGACAGATTGGGCATGTAATTCACCGGAAAACAAATGGCCCAACTGGCAACAACACAAGAAAGGGAAGATCACACGACCAAGAAAATATTTTCAGTTGAAAATTTGACTCAACCCCACCTAGGAACGAAAGCAAACAATGCACCACATCAATCATTTTCGGTTGGGCAAGAGTTCAACCCACACGGATGATAAAATGCACAGAAGCATCACCCACAAACTGTATCCAACTACTGGGCAGTTGCTAGGCATGATCACAGACCGAAACAATACCACTCAAACAAAGATCTTTCACCATGACAATTGAATATCAACAGCTGCTCATCACTGCACAAGAATTTACGAGTACCAAAACACTTCAGTTCATCAAAACCAGGACACCCATGAAGCTGCTGAACTATAGAAACTGCATAAGGTGATCGAAACTCGGGAGTAACGAGATAAAAGAATGGATTTTGTTCGAACCATCGGATCCAGAGCGTTTGTTGTGCTTGATCCTTTCAAGCTGAACCTGAGTATCCATGAACATCTTCAACCTCTGCACTTCTAGGTCCTTCGCGAACTGCATCCTCTGCTTCTCCAAATCCACCATCTGTCTCAACTTCTCCGCCTCCACCCTCTCGTAAACCTCCCCAAACCTCTCTATTGCCTTGGCTAACCTCCTCATCCCCTCACCTTCATCTTCATCCTCGTCAGTCTCATCATCATCTTCCTCGTCCTCATCAGGCTCTGCCTCCGCTGCCGCTGCCGCAGCAGCTACAGCAGAGTAGTTCCTCCTGAAATACCCTTCGTCCATTTTATCTGCCGGCCTCTTCTGCGGCAGCGAGATGGCCGGGGACTGCGACAGCGTCTTCTTGTAAGACATGGGAAGGGGCAGCGCCATCGGGGGCGACAGCGGAGACACCGACGTCGACGGCGACGGAGAGACTGCCTTCTTCGCTGACGAGCTAGATCCGATCAGCGCATCCATCCGATCGTAGAAGATCCAGGAGGAGGTCAGGGTTCTGCTCGAGGAAGAAACCCTAGCCTTCTCAGTCTTGTACTTCTTCTTAATCGTATCGATCCGGTTCTTGCACTGCACATCCGTGCGGTGGGTCTTCTTGCTGTGGCCGTGGAGGGCGTTGACGGCGTCGGCGACTTCCTGCCAGTCCTTCTGGCGGAGGTTACCGCGGTTGAGCTCGAGGTGACGGCGGCCCCAGGCGTCGATGAGGGTCGACGTGGCCTCCTCGCTCCAGCAGTCCTCCCGGACGGGCATGGGGCTGGGCTGGTGGGACGGCGCCGGCAGGGCCAGCGGGGTGACGGATTCCGTCAGGTCTCCCATTAGCCAAACTCAGACTAGATCGGCGACCTCCGGCGGCGACCGTGACCGGAGAACAACGATTTTAGGGTTCCGACCGATTGAGGGCAGGAGAGAGAGAAGGGGAAGAAGAAGAAGAAGAAGAAGAAGAAGAAGAAGAAGAGGAGGAGGAGGAGCGGCGATGGAGAAGGGGGAGGAACGCCGGAGGGGGACAGAATAGAGAAGGAGAGGTGGGGTAAAACGGTAAAGGTAGGGGCGAGTCGCCGGGAGCGCGTGGAGGGTTGGGGCGCGTGGCATCGTGAGGGGGTTGGGGGGGAAGTCGGAGTCGGTGCCAGCTCGGATTGGGGGGATCCGTTGGGGACGGCCGATTTGGGGAACCGGTAATTTGGGATTACTGATGATGGTGAGATGAGATAAAGACGCTGCCGTTTCTTTTCTCCCCTCCTTCCCATTATTCCCATCCCGTCCGAAATAAGCAGCGGGGAGCCGGAGGAATGGCCGATTCCGCTTCTGCGGGCTTTAACAACTTTTATGACAATTTGATATATATATATATATATATATATATATTTTTTTTTTTTCGGGGTAACCATCATAACTTTTTTAATGAAAAAATTACAGTAATAATCATATATGTTTGTCATTTTTTAACATTGAATCATGAAAGTTTGACTTTGCGAAATCAAATCCTAAAACGTTTGTAAATGAGGCAACATTGGTCATTTCTGTCACGGCCCGTCACCGAGTCGCCGACATGGAGCAAATGCCGTGAGATTCATTCCAGGTGGCCCATTTTCACTTGCGTGGCCTCCCTTATCAACGCGACCCGATATCACCATACCCATTTTACTTAATACTCGACCCAACATTAACAGCAACAAAAGCGAATTCCCCCCGTTTCCCCAATTGAGACTAGGAACCCTAAATTCCCAAAATCCCCAAAATCGAACAAAGCAATTGAAATCCTAATCCCCTGCTGCTTATTGAAAGCTCTTTGAAATCCCTTGTTGCTTATCGAAAGCTCTTTGATTACTGGCATGGAAGCTGTCATTCGACGAGGAATAGGACAGCAAGCTTCCAGAGGAAAGCACGAAAGAGTGGAGACATCTGGTTGTGAGGTATCTTCAACCTTTTCTAGGAGCAATGCGCATCTTTGTAGCTGCGGATTGCGAGTTCAACAAAAGATATCACGCATGGCAAACAACCTAGGTAGAAGATTCGTTAGATGCTTAAGGTACCGAGAAAATGGAGGGTGTGGCTATTTTAGGTGGATTAACTATCCATTTGAAGCTACTCAGCAGAAATCGATTTCAGAAATTGTTGAATGAGAAGTTTCCTTGTTTGAATGGGAAATGAAGTATATGAAATTAAAGATTAAGTAATTGGATGAGAAGTTAAAGCACCAATAGAGTCATTCTTGTGATGTTAGGTAGTTGTGAATGCAATTGCATGTCTATTATAATTGAAATTTTGTTTGGAATGTGGTTGGGGTGTAAATTCAATATGGCATGACTTATGAAGTAATGAGGCATTATATGGTTTCATTTGTAGATGTTGTAAGCTTGAACTTTGTTATATGAGTTGACTCCCTTCTTGATAATGAAATACAAGGTTGATCTTTTATGGTCAAAGTTGTTAAATCTTCTGCTCATAAAATGAGACACGGTCATAAGATGAAATAATGGCCAAATAGAGATGTTGCAGGAAGCATAATGCTCCAGGAATTTGCATAATAAGATGAGATCGTCATAAAATGAAATAATAACCCAACAAAGATATTGCAGGAAGCATAATGCTGTAGGAATTTGCATAATAAGATGAGACATGGTCATAAGATGAAATAATGCTGCAGGAATTTGCATAATGCTGCAGAGTTCATACATAATCACACTAATGTTGTAGGAAAATCTTCTTTACAGCTCAAAATACAATCAAACATATTAATGTTGGAGGAAATTCTTCTTTATAACTCAAAATATAATCAAAAACTATGCAGATCTTCTTTGTAGCTCATAATGCTGCAGGAAGTTCATACTAATGCTTCAGGAAGTTTGACTTCAGTACAACGAAAAACACAAACCAAACACAGATTTCATCATCCAGATTTTCCAGTTGAACTCCCTTAAAATGATTGCAGTCCTATTTTTCTGCTTGCATCTGCATTTTTCATGTCTGATCTCCTTTGTGCTTGGACTTGAAGTTGGTTGACAATCACCGTCTCCCTTGAATGATCAGCTTCCTTAGCCACGAGTAACTCCCCTACACTTCCAGGCTGAACTTACACAGGATGTATTACACAGAGATGTATCATTGTCCATTACTCCCAAGATACCATTTTATATGAAATCACAAATAATATGGTCAAATAAAAACATAGGATCACTAGCAGGATTTTACAGTAATCGACTCACATTCATTACAATGTATTCTCTATTAATAGTTGAGGTTGTTGTTGCAATGCTTCTGCTTAGTAATGATGACTGAGTTAAAGGTGCGTGGGCTTCATATGTAGCTGCACCGGCCTCTTTAGTTCTTGAACCATATGTAAGGTATGATCTCCCCTTCTATGAGTTGGATTTTTTTCTACTTCCTCCATATCTAATATTGGTACTCCTTTTCTGCCCCTAATTATCATGCATGTTTAATTGACAAATAAAATGATATCATGAATCTTATATTGGATATCTAGTATGTAGTAGTCTGCATATCATTGTCGAGCATACCCTTGTATTACTTCTTTCAAATGCTGGAACAGGTGATGACGATTGGCAATTGTTTGTTGGGTTAGCATTTGTTGCATTGTAGTAAGAGGCCTCGAAGATCCACAGACAACCTGCTAACCAAAATCCAAATTTAGTTCACACAGACATATATAATACAACAGACAAATAATGAAATCCATTAAAATTTAAATTAACTTACTTGTTGAGTGTTGTCTTTGCCTCATAGATTACACATCCCTTATTATAACAAGGCTGCCTACATAGGATGCACGTATTAGTTGTACATTTACGAGACATTTGTTCAACCCTATCTTTTCCAATGGTAGTCTCCAATACTGTCTTTCTTCTCAGTTTCTTTAGTCTGCCTTTTTTCTTCGGGTAGGTGGTTCATGCATGTCAGTTCTCTCTCAAAACTTCGGGTCCTTCACAGGGTCTATCACCTTACCATAAGCTTCTAAAAATATCTCCTTCTTATAGAAGCCATGAACACAATCACTTGGGTCTAAACCCTTATTTAACAGTGCACAAACAACATGACAACAAGGAATTCCAAAAAGTTGACATGCCCTACAATCACATGATTTATTCTTGATATCAACCACATACTTGGGACTCTAAGCCTCGATCTGATAACCATTTTCACCATTCCAAGTAACATGACAATACCTACTAAATTTCAGATTAATTTGCAATTTTTTTTCAACCCTAGGACCAAAATCATTCGTCCACTTCTCATAATTTGATCTCTGAGTGGGGATTCTTTCCAAACCAACTTCTTAATGTCCTCTAACATCAAATAAATGGATTTACACCTTGCTTCAAGTATTCTCCCATTAAAGGCTTCACGCAGATTAGTATCAATAATTTCACATTTAACCATGGGATTAAAGAAAGCCTTACACCAATGCTTGGAATGTGATCTTTCCAACAAGTGCTCATATGCTTAGGGTGACATTTTATGAAGTAATTCCATATTTTCCTTGAAATCGGCTTTAATGGTTGATTTGACAATGTTCTAGAATTACCTTTGTATCTTTAGCCCTTTGTGACTTCCACCCCAATTAGCATAGATATGCCTTGCACACATTCTATGCTCTACATGAGGGAACTAAGCTACTGCTTGTACCAACCCCTATGTAAAAAAAAACACAACAATTAGCACTTTTTAAAAATAATATGAGGGGATAATTAATTTGTACGTATATTATTTACATTGCTTTTTGTTGACCAAATATGATTGACCAACCCAAGCCATCAGTTACATTTAAGTCCTCCTTAAGCAGACTCAAAAAACATAACCATGTATCTCTACTCTCAACTTGAACTACGACCCAAGTTATTGGAAACATTTGATTGTTCTCATCCCTGCCAATGGCAGTTAGCAGTTGACCTTTAACTACTATCTTCAAAAAACAACCATCAACACCAATTATTTGCCTGCAGCCCTTTAGAAATCTTGTCTTCAAAGCCTCAAAGCAGACATAAAATACATCAAAAATAGGTGGCTCAGTTGGTATTGGCTTTTAAACCATCATACACATAGAAGAATCCCTATTTGTTCTCTTTAATTCATCAGCATAAAACCACATCAATGCATACTCTGCTTTACTATCACCAACCAACAAATCATACACATTTTCCTTTGCCCTCCTACACTAGGATCTAGATACCTCCACACCTAGATGCCCATTCACTAGCTTTTTGAATTCATTTAACTTGATAGATGGAAGTGACCTGATTGTGCCTATGTGGTGTCTAGCCAACCATTGGCTATTCACTCTACTATTCTTGTGAGTGATATTGTAGGTGTGATTGTCCAAAATTTTCCTCACTTAGTAAGCTCCAAGGTTCTTCATGCATTTAGGAACTATCTTCCAAGGATAGTTCTTCTCTTTACACCTCACTCTTATATACTCTTTGCAGTTGACCTACAGTAAAAGTAGGCCACTCACAAGTCGGCTCATATTGAGGGAATGTACCAAACTTTCTGAAGTAACATCTAGGTTGCTTTTCTCTCAATGTGTCTTCATCATCCCCAAACTCTAAACTTAATTCACCAGAGTTAATGCTGTGGACCTCATTAGAAGATGGATAGTCTATTATGTATCATTGATCTGTTGCATCACCAGTACCAATAGCATCATCTTTCTCTTTGCCATTGTTTTTCAGCTGATCTTGTCTTGCTTCCCTTATAATAATCTATAGATCCTTCTCTAGCCTCATACTCTTCAACTTTTCAGCTCTGTTCTTCTTCGCAATTTGAACTTGGGATCTGATATCTTGGAGCTTAAGATCATCTTTTTCACTTAGATTTGCAGGCACATCCCCATAAGCAAAATCACTTTCACTCCCACTACTGTTCTTTTCAGTTTCTTCTGTAACTGGATCTACAACAACATCAACTATATTCCTTCCTGACTTACCAGATACAGCTCCATCAATAGTCCCATGACAAGTCTCCCTAGTAACTCCCTCAGTAGCCGCTTTAGCTTGCTCAAATTTGTTTTCTACATTTGCAGGCTTGGCTTTAGGGTCGGTTATGTGCTTAACATAGAGTTGGCACTATTTATGCTCCAACAGTTGTCCTATGACTTGAATGACAGAATTGTCCTCGTACACCTCAAATAATCCATCTTTTAACCCATTCCCAGGGTCCCAACACAAGACCACCTCTAAATTACCTTTATATCCCATCTTTTCCAATTCTTTGACCATATAAGTAACAGACACTTTGTATGAGTTAATATCCCAACGTAATATCTCCCCTCCATTGTACAACAATTCCCCTCCTTCTTCCTTAAAGGTCCCGCCATGGTGTATTTCAAGAGTGTATCCATAATAGGTAAAGTTGAGAAAGTCCAAATCATCCATTCTACAAAACTAATGTAACAGAAGTAGCATCACAATATTGACAATATTTCCATAAAATGTGCCAAAAAAATGAATAGTACAGATTGGGAACCTTGAACATGAAACTGAAAGCTCAGAGCTTTCCTTTTCTTCTTCTTCGTCTCTGCTTGCTCACAGAGCAAAAGCTTCTATTTTTCTGTTGCTACCTCCTTTCCTCTCCTCCCGTTCTGCACAACAGCACACAATGTTTTTCTTCATTGTTCACATAACAAAAGCTTCTATTTTTCTGTTGCTACCTCCTCTCCTCTCCTCTCGTTCTGCACAACAACACATAATGTTTTTCTTCATTGTTCACATAACAAAAGCTTCTATTTTTCTGTTGCTACCTCCTCTCCTCTCCTCTCGTTCTGCACAACAACACACAATGTTTTTCTTCATTGTTCACATAACAAAAGCTTCTATTTTTCTACTGATACCTCATCTCCTCTCCTCTCCTCTCCTCTCCTGCATAACAATGAGCTTTCTCCTGCACAACAAGAACATTTCTCCTGCTTAGTCTCCTACCTTCTCCTACTTTCTCCTGCACGATAACACTTGAAGTTGAGGAGCTTTGGGTTTTTGAGCTTTCGGTTTCGGAACTTTCGATTTTCCGTTTGACCAGGTTTTCGGATAAAATAAGGCCACGTATACAATAAACGGCCACCTGGAATGAATCTCACAGTGTTTGCTCCATGTCGGCGACTCGGTGACGGGCCGTGATAGAAAGGACCAACGTTGCCTCGTTTAAAAAAGTTTGAGGACTTAATTTCTCAAATGTAAACTTTTAGGACTCAATGTCAAAATATGACAAATATATAGGACCACTACTGTATTTTTCCCTTTATTAATAAAAAGGTAATGTTACAGAAGATAGCCCTCAAATACATAGAGGGAAATAAAATTTGATCTATTACCAAATTGGCATAGAATGTGAGCTTGAGGGTCTAAAATGCGAGAGATACAAGTATTTTGCCACTCTAAGAAATAAGAGAGAAGTTTCAAAATATTTAAGATGATATTCCAAATTTCTCAAGGGACGTTCCTCGGGCTACGCAAAGCATTAACTAATACTAAAGCATCATTAACTAGCCAAATTTTCGAGCAATCGGAGTTTGAGGGACGGTAAGGTATCAAGGAGGATAGCTTGTGCTTCTGCTTGGAATAGGGTTGCTACCAAGATTAAGGAGCACTATGATCGAAGAATTTCTCCATTATAGGGTTGGGCCACCCAACGACAGCTGCATTGGAGCCTCTCCAACTTGCATCAGTGTTTATCTCCCACCATCCAAGTAGTGGGGGCTATAAAATAGAGGTTGTAACATTCCTAAGGCCTTGGTATAAGGCCCTAGTCAGTATGGTTAGGAAGTTGGAGAGTATCCCGATTTGCAAGCATGATGGAATCTGCGAGGGAGTTACTTGTGAAATATGGTAGAGCATCACGGTTGTTTGTGTTGGTGCTAGGGGCTGGGTGACAGTCTATGGAGCAGTCAAGGCTAAGAGGACCGCGATAGACCTTTCCTCTTGAGTGCTCATTGTATGATTTTCGAATTCGTTGTAGTACAAGAGCAATTTCAGCTTTAGCCCATGCAAATAGATATTCGTTCCTCAAATTCCACAGAGTATTAAGAACAATGATTCCATAACATGTGAACTATATAAGATCAATACAATTACACAAAAGAAGCGTAGGTGGCCAAATAATGAGATTTACAATATTAGCAGGTAAGAGGATAGGAAATTAATAGAAATGAAAAGCCATGGTGATTCCCTCCACATGACACGATAAATATGCATTCACCGCAGATGTGAGCAAAATTATCGGAACCAGTTTGACAAAGTGGACATGTATTTCCACTTTGGGAGAACCAGGAAAGGCATTCACTTGCAAATCTCCATAGATGGATTTTCAGTTATTCATGCACTTTCAAACTCCACAGACACTTCCATTCAATAGAAGAATGTGCATTGCACCTATGCTTTAGATCTAGCCAATAGTAAGATTTTTAACAGTATAAAATCCTGAGGTAGTGAGATTCCAAATCAGATAATCATCAGCATCATCAACAACAAGATGGATATTACGAATGTGACGTACATTCTCATTATCAAAAAGGTTCATTGAAAGAGTGACATTCCATCTTTTCGGATTGAAAAGCACTAAGTCGCGTACCTTGGTGTCGTGATCCATTTGAATAGCAATTGCTGGAATAGTTTGAAATTAGGCATGCCTAGAATCCAAGGGTCACTCGATATGGAAATAGAGGCTCCATTTCTAATGGAAAGGCAAATATCTACCTGGAGGGTGCCCTGGCACTAGTGTAGTCCTTTCTAAGCGTATGAGTAAGTCGCGGTTGATCTGCCGCGGGGATATAGAAAGTTCCCATATTTTTCTTTTGTGGCCATTAAAAATAGATTGTTTTTGTTGGAAGTGAGGGCCCGAGCGGTTTGAGAGAGCATAGCCTTGTTGGAATCAACTGCATTATAGAAACCCATCCCACCCGAGGCTTTTGGTTGGCACAAACTTTCCCAACTTTTAAGAGTAAAATAACTGCACTGTTCCTTCTTGTTGGCCCACCCAAAAAGCTTCATTTTTTTATCTATCTTGTTGAGAGTAGATTTGGAAGGCGAAAAAGGGATATGGTGTAGAGGGGAGTGCTACTAATAACCAATTTGATGAGAGTAGCTCTTCCTGCCCATGATAGATTTGTTACTTTCCAAGAGGCTAGCCTATTCTTGATTTTGTCCAAGATGAACTGAAAAAGATTCTTTCTTCTTTTTGTTGAGGAAAAAAGGGTTTCCCAAGTAATGCGAGTTCATCTCGAGCTTCTTCATTCCTAGGCTTTGCTTGACTTGCTGGTGTCTCGGAGCTTGCAGGTTATTAGAAAAGAAAATCCATGATTTGTTGAGATTTATTTCTTGTCCCGACCATGAGCAAAATTTATCAAGAATGTGTTTAATGTTGCGGATTTTTGAGTTTGTGGCTCGAGAGAAAATGAGGAGATAACTGTCGAACATGAGGTGAGTAATTGAAAGACCTTGCCAGCTGATTAGAATTCCCTTTACTTCCTTATTGGCTTCAACTCTACGAATGAGCCTCGATAGAGCTTCCATAGCTAGGATGAAGAGGTAGGGAGAGATGGGATCTCCTTGACGCAGGCCTCTTCCCGGTTTAAAGTGACCATGGGGTGAGCCGTTTTATTAGAAAGGATAAGGAGGTGGTAGAAATGCACTGTTTAATCCAAGAGATAAAAATCGGGTGGAAACTGAGGTTATTGAGGACAGTGATGAAAATCGGGTCCAAGGCTTTCATAAAGTTAATCTTCATTCCTATTCATCCTCAATTAGCTTTGGTGTTTTTCATTGAGTGTAGAATTTCTTGAGAAAGCAGATTGTTCTCGTTTATCCATCTTCCCTCAATAAACGTTGTTGATTTTGAAAAACCATTCTTTCAAGGTAAGGTTTAAGGCGCTTTACAATAATTTTTGAGATAATGTTATAGCTTGTCAGCACTTCATTTTGACTCACCAATTCAAGCAATGCACATCAGCAATGATTCAGGCCCTGACTTGAGCATTGATGCAGAAGACGGCTCGGTAGAGCGGCAAATTACTATCCATTCTCATGTCAACAGAGATAGGCAAATGATTCAAGCAAATGACAGAAGAACATACAGAATCATCTAGCGACATACAGAGCAAATAAGGAGCCCAGACGGCATCCAAACTGGTGTTTTCAAAATACATCGCCGACAGTGCTATTTTTTGCTAGTTCGCTCGACCATCAGAAGATAGTCAATATTGGACTCCAAAAATCCCTAGCGGTGCCAAACAGATGAAAAGTATCTTCAAACACATTTCGCAGATCATCTGCTCTATACTGAGCAATTTTCCGAATACAGACAACTTTTCAGTGGAAGTCCAAAAACACTGGTTCATCAGAGAAAAGTTAATCCCTGATGTCAGATGCAATCACATCCAACAAAGATACAGAGTATGAGCATCGCTTCAGATCGCTCCTCGGAAGTCACACAGACTCCTCGAATAACTCTCGAGAGGCATAACAAGTGTACCTCTTAAAGGAAAACCATTTCTGGAGACTGGTCTGACAAAACATCGACAAACCAAGTTAGCCATGCATTACCCCAAAAACTATAGCGGACATACGCAATTAGGTAAATCAAAGTGCAACATCCCTTTAAGTTTCCCGAATGATCTCTGAATGACAGAAAAGACCGTTTTTGACGAAAATTCATAATCGGAGGTCCTTTTTGCGAAAACTTAAAGCCGGATGGTTAGCCAACCCAGTGCCGCTTATCCTAACGCTCAATGTGAAATCCTCAAACGGAATCTCACAATCCACCAAGGCCCTCAAAACAGTGCTTTTAGGGTTTCAGATGCACTTTTTCAATCCTTCGAAGTCCATTCTCAACGAACAGAGATCGCAGTGATCTCCGGATCATCCAAGCAACTCAGAAAACACTCTGAGAAATTCGGCTTCAAACTCTTAGGATGTCTCCGGCTTCACATTTGAAATACCGGCTTATTGGTCAATTGTTCAGGCTGATTAACAATGCACGTCAAAATGACCAATAGGGAATGCAGACACGAGATACCATCTCAGAAATGGCTAACTTTGCTCTGATCGCCTGAAATGAGCAAAACCGGCTTCTGAGCCTAAAAACCACACGAGCATTTCTCATGCAAAATGAACAATCTTAGGTTCATCGGGATCGTTTTCTCGTGCACATTGTCGATACGACGTTCTTTCAAGTCACAGAACTCAAACACGTAACCGATCGACATCCGAGCATTCTCGATTCACCTCTAATCCGTGTGGGACCCACATTATCTTTTTCCCCTTGCCAAAGACAAGAAGAACCACCCCTCTCTTGTCATCTTCTTCATCAAGCCAAGAAGACAACTTGCCCTATCTTCCATTCAAAATATCAAGCCTACAATTTCATTTCAACACTCCATCTTCATCAATACTTCATCAATGCAATGGAAGAAGACTTATCTTCATCTTTTCTTAATCAAACCACATCCTACTAATCAAGAGCATAATTGTTCTTTTCTTGCACTAATTGCCATTAAGCTTTGCCTATATATACCTTTTATGTCATTAAGCTAATCACAACTCACCACACACCTTCTAACAATCTCTCTCAAGCTTTCTCACTCTTCAAATGCTCTCAAGAGTTTGAAGAAAAACCAGCAAGCTTCAGCCCAAGCAAAAACCAAATAAAACCCTCCAAACTTAAGTCGGAATCATGGTATTCGCCATCCCGGCTTCAATCCAAACTTCACAAAACTTCATATCTCACATGTTTTCGACCCCCGCTATCCATTTCTGAGCTTATATTTTAAGTTTGAAGCTTCTAACCCATCGGAACAAGCAACCATAGAACCGAATCCAGTTTTGGTTCTTCTCGGGTCAAAAATGGTAACCCAGGTTTCCTTGTCTTCCGGACAAGTTTGAGCTGCCAAAACCCATCAAACACCTTCCCAAACAGCCCTAGGGTGTCAAGGAGTCGAGAAATCCAAGAAAAATCCATCGGTTTTAACCCAGCACGAAGAAACAACCCGACTGCCCAGTCGGGTCAATTTTTCTGACTGTCCTTGCAGTTTTCTTGCAGATCTGGTCGATCCGAGACTCTTTTCGCAAAACGACCACCAAAGTGACCTCCGGAGTCAGTTAAGAGTCGGGAGCCTTTGACCTTGCCTCAAAATTCCATCGAGAGACTCCGTGACGACGTCCGACCTGAAAACTGCCCAGTCGAGTCTGTTTCCTGGACGTGCTCTATTTTCTGTGATCTTTGCAGGGCTGTACGGGTCAACCCGGTAACTCTGGAACCAAACGACCACCACAGCCACCTCAGGGGTTTAGTTAGGAGTCGAGAGCCATCGACCTTGCATCAAAATACCATCGGGAGCCTCCGGGAGAACCGTTTCTTTCCGGACTGCCAGTCAGGTCTGTTTTGACCCAGTCCTGTCCATTTCTGTTTTACTGACCTGACTTTGCTCTTGATTTCCGGAAAATCTACGCTTGCTCTCTTCCTGAAACCACTGCAGGGACGTTAAGCATCCTCTTGGCTTTCCAGATCATCTGAGCAATCTCCGAAAAGCCGCCCGAGCTGTCCGAACCCACCCGTTTTCTCTCAGGTGTTCAGTCGGGTAAGAGAACCTATTTCGAGTCTATTCAAGCCAAAACACCCCGAAAACCCGATCCAGCAGTGGTCCAACCCAACTTTTACGGTCCCATCCCTCATCCCGGGACTAGGTATAACCATTCCCGACTTAGAAGAATTAGGACTTTTACGTTTTCGTTGTGTTTACGGAGTTATAAGTGGTTTTAAGCATGTTTTACTTCCAAGATTTAATTTTTATGCAACTTCCATGTTCTATCATGCATGTTTATCATCATTTAACGTGCTAGCAAGTCGGGAAATGTTTAAATCGAAGTCGAGGAAATCATCTCGACTCGAAAAAACCGAGATACCTCTTGGATTAACCTCTTGGAGAGGTAACCGATGTGTATTCTTGACCTTTTCGGGTCAAAACCGATTTCCTTGCCCCGATTTAAATTGTTTCCCCAATTTTATGCTTTTATCACATCCATGAAGCCGGTATCATTTTATGGATTCCATAAATAACGTGTTTGTGCATGTTTGTATGCTTGAATGCGTTTTTCAAACTCATGGCGATACCAGCTTTTGTTAAATACGTGTTATTTATCGTGTTTAACGTTTGAGCATGCGAAAAATAGTCGAAACCGGGTTAAAGAAACCGCTTGAAACCCGAAACGGGTCAAAGAAACTCACGGCTATTCCCAAGAGGAAAGAGCCGAGAGTTCTTTGACCTTATTCTGGTCAAGAACGATCTCTTTACCTTGATGAAATCAATTTCTCAGATTTTATGCAAATTGCAAATTTTAATATCGTCGTAAATCCTACATGCTAACAACTTTAAAATATTGTTTTTAAAGCAAAATGCATAGGTTCATGTATTGGTGACTCTTTCGGGGCCATTTGGTTCCGAGGGTATTTTGGTCAGTTTGACCAAATTATCCTCGACCTTCCTGGACCTATCTTGGTCGCCTTGTCATGAATTATTTTCATTAAATTAAGTTTTTCGGGTACTCGGACTTCATTCAGTGGATCAATCCATGATTTGTTTGATTGTTTGTAACCCGCACATTTACTGCATTCGGCATTTAATTTTAAGCTATAAATTCACCAACGGGTTAATCGGGATGCTCCCACGATTAAATCCACTTGGCACTCATAAGTTTGCATGAATTGGAAATTAACTTATAACTCGCGTCGATGAGTTGTCAAATGACGTTAATGCCCTTTTCAAAACTTGTCTATTTCAAAACTCGAAACGCGCAATCTGATGTAGCACGAACGTCTAGAAAGAACTTTTGTGTCTCAACTTGAGTTTTTACCTGATTTCAGGTAACTCAGGTTAGGATAGAGAAGATCTTTCTAAATCACTTCCGGTTAGATCGACCTATTCTTTGGCATTTTCGGGGTTCTTGCATAACCCTGGACGATCCAGGGAATTGGTCGACACCGACTACAGGCCGAGGTGGCCTGCACTGCGATGTTTCCCTTTTCTGAAAACAATTTTCAAATAAAGGGCATAATCGTCTTTTCACAATTCAACGACACCCTTAGGGTTAGCTTGATAGAAACACTACGGTATTAGGATAAGAATAGGCTACCTGTCCAGGTGCAGGTTCATCTGCAAAGCCTTTTCTTATCCACTGATGAGTTTCTGTCATTCTATCGTAGACTCGGGTAATTAGAACAGTTATCTCTGTCACAAAACATGCAAAACACTGATTAACCGTTTACTCGACCTAACCAAACATTAGATAATGGTTAAGAAAACTCTAGGTTCCAAATCTATAGTCAAAACTCGAGTTTGGCTACTTCAGTGGAAATTCATTGTCACAATACATAACAATTTTTAAAAGCAATCCACACACAAAGGACTTGACTACAGATACCATATCTGTCAGGTCCTTGTTATAAAGTCGAATGCAAAATGTTTTACACGCGTTTGCTTGTTTAATATATGACATTTGCTTGCAAAATACCCTTGGATTAATAACTTGTTAATCCACGTAAACTCGGTAATAACAAACACATTGTCTGCAATCTGCATGCTGTTTGTTAATTTTCTGCTCTTGTTTGTCCATGCGAGTTGAGCCCGACCCATAGGACGCATTGCACTTAGGGTTCAACGCCCTAATCATCAGTCACTGGGTCCAATGCCCTATTCATTGAGAGCGTATTTGAATTTCAGTTTTCGGTTTTTCCCTGAACTCACGATGAGCCGGAGTGGAATAATAACCGAACGCAAACTAACTGAGATTCGATCATTTATAATTTGTATTTATTGTTTCTCTGAGAGCATTGTAAGATTTATTTTGTTCATTCATTCTGTAAGAATCTCAGTAGGTGAGCGAACGGTCTGAAAGTCCAATCAATCGAATCCGTCCAGTGCTTGCCTAGATAAGAGTAGACCCAAGATATCGCGGTTCTAGTTCACGCAGGAATTCAACAATCATGGTTTGATGAATTATAACGCAAGATTGTGAACTGATTTCATGACATACAAGTCTACTTCTCTCTCGGCTTTTCAACTGACATCGTTTGGTTCATCGAATTCGGTGTCAAAACGTGCAAGCTGAGCGCAGCCTAATTCACGCGGTAAATGAAATAAAACTTGCAAGCCTAGCAAACCAGAGTACCGAAAGGGCGTGCGGGATATAGACCCGCACGTAATACGAACCCCCGAACACGGACTTTCCAGTTCCGCACAGACCAATGCCTTAGCAAAACTAGGTGTTTCATACCCCTAGACCCAGATAACTTATTGGTCCTCGACCTTCGGGTCGTAAAATGATAAGTGGCAACTCTTTCTCACGCGTGTCTGGTCTTTGGATTGGATCATCCTTAGCTTGTCAAGAGTTACTGTAATATTCAAATCACACAGGCCAAAGCAATCTCTATTCCCAATTTTTAAAGCCTTTTTTTTTTATCTCCTTTAGTTTACAAGCAAATTGATAAGGTTGAGAATCGAGCAAGGAGGTTTGCAAAGCTGTTTTCACAATATTAACACTGTTTGAGCCCCCAGTCCAAGCTTCCTCAAAGCGAAAATGTTTGGGCCTACTCATGGATTCCAACCATAATTTAACGAGGACAGGATATGGTCCGATTTCCCACTAGTGAGATGAATAACTCCAGCTTTCGGGTAATGGAGTCTCTAATCCCCGTTTACTATAGCCCTATCCAATCTCTGCTTTATGTGGGTAAAACCCAAATCGACATATCCCGAGTGACTTAAGAAATCATCTAAAAGGGAATGAGAAAAGGAGGCAAAATTTCTACCCCTCTTTTGTCAGAAGCACAACTGATTTCATTAAATTCACGAACTAGCACAGACAGTTTATCGAGTCAGCTAGTTCATTCATCTCAGACCAAAAGGCAGCTTTAAGCGAAACATAAGGCGGACCGTAAATACACGTCAACAACCAAGAAGCAGGCAAGACAAGAAGTTCAAATTTTGCAGGGATATAGAAGGGAGAACATTGAAGAATTGTTACCGTTATTTCTGAATTCCACATGAGGCAGAGCCCACCAGCCGAGTTAGTTGCCTCCACACAGTGAATCCTGTCAATGTTGCAGCGCCTAGCGGCCTCATTGCATCTGGTGGCTCCCACTTTAGTCTCCGACATGAAGAATATGCCTGGTTTATTTTTCTTAAGGAGGAGGCGAAGAGAACGAATTGTCGGGTCCCCTCCAAGACCTCAACAATTCCAAGCTAGCAGACTCATGGCTCAGGAGGGGGCATGATACGGCCTGCCTTGGCCATTTGAACTTCGGGATCTTTCTCTTCATTCACTTCTTCAGCTAGGTAGTGTGGTGGAGTGTTACTGTTTTGATTGGATAAGTACTGGAGGTTGAAAAGTTCATTGTGCCATGGACGGACGTCAGTATCACCAGGGCTGTGAGCCTTTACCGAATTCGAAGGGCTTGCTTCGGAGTAAAATGCAGGATAATCAGGGAGGTGGAGGTCCCTACGAGAGAGCTCGTCCAATGATCTGGTCATCTAATTCGAGGTCACCAAGTAGGGAGCTGCATTTTCTGAACTCGTCAAGGGACATCATGAGCTTCCTTTCTATGTTAGGATCATTTGGTTGAATCTCCACGAGTTCGATCAGATGGTGATCAGTTTGGTCAGGGAAAGAGAGGGAGAGGTCATGAGTAGTGAGAGTTTGGGAGGGGGAATCGATCAGTTGAGACGGGGTGGGAGTTGCAGGAATGGAGTACGGAGTTTGAGATTGGAAAGTGGGGTTAGGTTGGGCCATGTTGTCAAGTTGGGCTTGGTTAAGAGAGTGAGTGGGGCCCCATTGCGGACATCCCTTCACCAATGATGGTCTGGGCGCACCGAAAGGGTATGCAAGGAGAGCTCGGAGACACGAGCTGAGGTTGCCGCCGGAGGGGATCTAAATGACACAGCAGCCGAGACCATCATTGGTGAAGGGATGTCCGCATTTTCATTGAATCGGAGCCATGGGCCATAGCGGTGGGTCACGATTGCTTGATTGTAAGAGCAGTTGATCTCAGGTGGAATTCCTCTGGGAAATCGAGCTAAGTTGCTTCCATCTTGATTGAAATCTGAGGTGGGGGAGTGTTTGGAGGGGAGCAGACTGTAGGAATGGAGTGGGTCGTGACAGGGAAGAGGATTTTGACCAAGGTGGAGAGTTGGAACAAAGGGTTGGAAGCAAAAATAAATGGTACATTTGGAGTAGGTAGGTGGAAATAAATGATGATTGCAATGGGCAACTAAAGGAGTGGTATATGGATGTGTGGATGTTGGCGTTAAAGGGATGGAAGGGAAAGAAGAGAAGTAGATGGGAAGCATTTAAAGGCAGCGCTCCAACAAAGGAGAAAGGGGAAAACTCAACAGAGGAGAGGATTTTCTCTCACTCCAAAGTATAGAGATAGAGAAGAAAATGGTCTTGAGTTTCAGTCTGACAACTTGATATATATATATATATATATATATATATATGCACACATTGTTTTTTATTTTTATTAACGATGGATAAAATCTTTTATTTTTTTTAATAAAAATCTTCTCGGTATTCCACCTACACCGACTGTAGAAAAATATTAGGAGACAATGATAGAAATTAACAAATACATGATACTCTAATCAAGAACTAAATAGCTCCAACAATTGAAAAGACGATGAACCACTAGCTTAGGGGTTCAAAGAAGCGAGTCAAGGAGTATTCTCGTATTGTGCCTCAATTTTATATATTATAATTGATGATTAGCTATGGCAGGTTCCAAACAAAAAGATTATTATATCATATTACAATTATTATCAGGTTTATTGCACATTGTATTTTCTGTAAATCGACGGACACTGAATATGGAAAAAGGATCAAAGTGGAGTAATATAACCATCTAGGCAATGTATTGACATGTAGTTGATTTAATTTGAAGTTATAATTGGTTAATCAAAGGCTATGACTAAAATTAATAGGAATGAACATATAGAATGCAATTTTTGTCAGTTATATGGGAAGCTTATGAATTTAGAACAATAGGATAGAAATTCTAATGTTTAAGGGGATAGTCTCATCATAAAAATTGTAACTTAAACCTCTTACATATTAGACTATGACCCTTCCGCGCTATATCTCTCTTTCTCCATATAAAATGCATGGAGGTTGCATGCTTTCGGGTAATAAGTAGTATATCTAAGACATTTATCCAAACTAAGGTTTTCTTTTTCTAACGAAACCAAGGTATTTTTTTTTTAACAAAGGTTGTTGAAGAATGCCTTTTTATGTGAATTTTACGGAATTTGGATCATGATAAAGAGATCTTGCATGATGTTCCCTCCAATTGAGTGATGATTATTATCTTTCGAGTTCTATATGTTTGTAGATCAACCCCCGAGGTGTTCTTTTTCTCATGTTTTCCCATGATTTATACGTTTTAAGTTTGGCCCCAGCCTTATACAAAATTTTGGGTTCTATCCCTGCATATTCTAGGTATTTTTAGTCCAGTTGATTGAGTTTTCGCATGTTTTCAGTTCAATCCTGCAAGTTTAAGGCTTTGCCAAAATAATATGGGTAAATTACACTAGTAGTCCAAAAAGTTTCATTAATGTATCAAGTTGGTCCAAAAAGTTTTTTTTGCTACTTGATGGTACAAAATGTTTCAAAAGTGTAACATGATAGTACAAACCGTCAAATCGCAACTGACGCCGTCAAACGACGCTGACGTGGCCGAAACAGTAACCTCTCTCTCTCTCTCTCTCCCCCCCTCTTTCTTCTTCTTCTTCTCATCCTGCTCCTTCCGCTCTTCCCTTCCCTCACTCTATTCCCGAAGAAGAAAAAGAAGAAGAAGAAGAAATGGAAGAATCGAAGAAGAAGAAGAAGAAGAAGAAGAAGAAGAAGAAGAAGAAGAAGAAGAAGAAGAAGAAGAAGAAGAAGAAGAAGAAGAAGAGAGAGAGAGAGGGGGGTTACTGTTTCGGCCACGTACCTGACACGTTTGTGCCACGTCAGCGTCGCTTGACGGCGTCAGTTGCGATTTGACGGTTTGTACTATCATGTTACACTTTTGAAACATTTTGTACCATCAAGTAACAAAAAAAACTTTTTGGACCAACTTGATATATTAGTGAAACTTTTTGAACTACCAGTGTAATTACCCCAAACAATATATATATATATATATATAGGTATTTTAGGTATTTTTAGTCCAGTTGATTGTGTTTCCACATGTTTCTAGAGTTGTCCTGATCTTTCTTTCTATGTTTTCACTTTAGCCCGGCAACATTCTGTATTTTTCCAGTTCACTATCTAGGCTTTGGCCAAAAACAAGAAAAAAGACACTTTGAGTTCTCAATCTTTCCTTAATTTTTCGCTTTCGTCCTAAATATTTTTTGGTTCACTCTTGTCTTGATTGTTACATTTTCTTTTCATGTTGGTCAATCCGTTCAATTTTCCATCTAAAAATTAATTTTCTGCACTAAAACTATTATAAAATTACTTCGGAAAAATTAATTAAGAAATAATAAAAAAGGAAAAAAGATCACGTGAGATCAGAGAGGAGGGAGGAGTGGCTGCCGGCGAGGCCCTCTTGCCCCAACATCGAGTGATATCGGTCGAAACTAGGATCCCTTGATTTTGAGGGTAGGGGGCCTCGTTGACGGCTACCCCTCACCCATTTGAGGTTGCCGGTCGAACCAAAGGCTACTAGTGACCTTGAAGGAGGAAGGGTGGCTGCCGACAAGGCTCTCCTCCCTAGCATCGAGGGATTCCCCAATTTCGGCCGAGATCTATCGATTCTAAGGGGAGGGACCTCCGACCACGGCCACTTCCCCTCGTCCGAGGTCGTCGGAGGGGGAGGGTTGGCAATCGTTGAGGCTTCGATGCCCGCCCCCCCCCCCCCCAACTCCTTCTTATTTATTATATATTTTTTTCTTATGCATTTTTTAAATTATATTTTCGTAAAAATAATTTTGGATAAAAAAGTGATTTTTTAATGATAAATTTAACAATATAACCAAACCAAACAAAAGACACAACGTTAAGGACAAAAATAAAAAAAAAATGGTTTGGGTCGAAAATGAAAAAATAATGAAAAGTTGAGAATCAAAACTGGCTTTTTCCAAAAAAAAACTATCTAGGCTATTTTAATTCAGCCCCTACATGTTTTATTTTCTTGTAATTAATTCCATAATGCTTTTAAAATGACACGTATTGGTCCTTTGTGGCATTTTTAAGCATTCAATTAATGTATTTCATATAGTTTTCGCATGCTTATCCTCCCTGAGTTGGATTCCCATATTTTCATTGAGATTATGATTGTTTTCACAAAGTTTGCGTGTTTAGTTTTCCATTATATCATTTTTTGATTGAGCCAAAAAAACTGAATTCTTCATTGATAGTCGAATAGCATATATATATATATATATATATATATATATAGCAGAATCTCTAGCAAAGGAAACTAACAAATCTACCCTAAAAAGAAGATAATGTACATAAATAACAAAAATCCCATAAAATATGGAATACGATCTCGTTTATCACGTAATACTCTCCTTCAAGTTGGAGAATGAAGGATACAAATTCCCAAGTTGCTGAGAAGAAAGTGAAAATAGTCACGACTAGTGACTTGGTGAAAATATCTGCTAACTATAATCGTGTCGATACGTGATCCGTGGTAATAGTGCAAGTCTGAATATGCTATCGATTGAAGTGACAATCAATCTCAATATACTTAGTGCGCTCATGAAAAACGGGATTCGATGGAATATGGAGAGCCGTCTGGTCATGGGATGCTGATGAAAAACTCACAGAGAACTGAGAAGGGAAATGGTGGTCTACTTCTTAGTCTTTCAAGAGACTGGACTGCTGTCGAGAGTGACAAAATAACCACTTATTGAACGCCGAGTGGTAGGACAACTGGCTTAGTCGGAGTCACAGTAAGCTGCTAAAGATAATGAAGAAGGCCGAAGAAAAATTCCCTAACTGGGAGACTGCATCAACTACCGTAAGACACGCATAGCTACATTCCAATGATCATTTCAAGGATCCTGCACGAACGGAGAGAGAACATGAATTGGATAGTTCAAATAAGGACGAGTGATGGTCAAGTAAATGAGATGACCAATCATACGCGTATAATGACCTGGATGAGGAATCAGATCACTAGGGGCCGCTGATAGATTTTGCTGCTACTCCATGGGAAAATAAGTCGGACGTGAGCTAAGCATACTAATCTTAGTAAGGATATCCAAAACATGTTTTCGCTAACTTAGGAAAAGACCTCCATCTTGACATAGGACTTCGATCCCAAGAAAGTATGACAAAGGATTGAGGTCCTTAATAAGAAAGCACTGGTGCAAATAATCATTAGATCGCTAGCATTGTTGCGTATCATTACCCTCCAAAATCATATCATTGACATAAACCAAAACACCGAGAAAAGTCTGACCCGTGGAATATGTGAAAAGAGAGTGATATGCACTTGATTGAAGAAAACCATACGCCTTCAACATACCGGCAAACTTAGTATACCAGGATGCCTGTTGAAGGCCATAGTGGGATTTCCGAAGGCGACACACTTTGCCAATCGTAGAAGAATGAAAGCATGGAGGAAGTGACATATAGACCTCCTCATCTAGATCTCCATGAAGGAAAGCATCGTTGACATCCATCTGATGCATCTCTCATCCTTTAGCAATTGGAACGTTAAGAAGCGTCGAACTATGACTAATTTTGCCACAGGGGCAAAATTCTAATGCAAATCGACACCTTCAACTCGTGAAACCCTTGGCCACTTGACGGGTCTTATATCGTGCAATACGTCCATATGCACAATGTTTAATTTTGAGCACTTATTTATAGCCGATAGTGTGTTTACTAGGGGGTAGCTCCACAATAGACCATGTGCCACTCTATTCTAAAGCATGATTTTGTTCTACCATGGCAAGTCTCCAATTTGGATCCTGAGTTGCATGCTCGTATGTCTTAGGCTCTATATCATAGTTAATAGCAGCTAGAAAGGAAATATGAGTATCATCAAGATCATCATAATGAAGATAATTTTCAATGGGATAAGGAGTACATCAGAAGGCCGAAGGAGTGGGTAATGATGACTTAGGTGCCGGGGAAGGGGGTATGGAACACTACAAGCTGTATGGATTACAAAATTAGAGTCGGGATAGCGGGCAAGTGGCTACTTGATGTGCAACGGTTGCTGTCGAGTTAGCTCAATAGGCTATTGTTGGGACTGTTGTTTGCCCTAGAGGCAATCTATCATCAATTCCGTATTTATGACATTTATTTACCATGTGATATTTCTGTTATGGTGTGGTTCCGCTACCATTTTTACACGATAACGTCCTTGGAATAGTATGTTCGATAGACATCAAGTATAACTTGATTGTGAGATACTATCAATGATAAACACTACTCTTAAACGTCCATGGTCAAAGTGTTATCGTTAACTAGGACGACAATAATGTAGCGAGACTAGTGTGGTGATGATAGATGACCAAGTCTCACAGGTCAAGTATGCATTAGGGGTAATGCGTGCTGGACTAACTCACCATGAGTTGTTACATGGGTCGTTACGAGATTTCCATTAGCAGTTCTCATAGTGAGTATGGTGCAGAAGTCTTTTGACTTGAGGTCATCATTGAATCCAACATGATATGTCATATACTTTGATACTGTTGAATGCCAACCATATCGGGATATTTAAAGGCAGTAATTGGTTATTGCCGTAGAACATGGTGAGGAATGTCAATGACCAAGATAGGATTTGTCCCTTCTTCGTAATGGAAGTGATCTCTCATTGGGCCCCTTGGTGGGTGAAATCTGAAAGTGTGTGCGCATATCCCAATGAGTCAATATAGAGATATCGAGTTCATTTGCTCTGACAGACTTACCAAAAACCAAGAAACGAGATTGAGCCATACAAGAATGACAACAACCATGCTTGTGCTCAATCGAGATATAAAGGACAAAGGGACCATGTTGCACAATAAAATAGTCCATATGTATGTCAAACAGTTGACTTTCCGATTACTTGGGTAGCAGTGATGCATTGTTAGATGCCGCTCACTATTACTAATGTCGAAAATATCATAAGTTTAATGAGATTAATCTTGGGTTCCGATTATTATATTTAATCCGAATAAGGGGCGAATCAAGAGCAATGACACTTGGTCCAATCATGCAATGACAAGTGGACCAATGAGGTATCGACACGTGATGTAATCATACAATGACACATGGCATGACTTTGCGAGTTTATACGATGACACTTTGCCTTATTAGAAGTCAACACGTGGCAGACACATGGCATGACTTGATAGGCGACACTTGGCGTGGAGGGAACCCGACTAAGTGGTCCAATCAAAGTCGGCCAAGTGGCACCAATCAAGGGCAGCCTAATGACAGTTAAGGAAGGTCAAGATAACCATCCTACATTGGTTCCATAGCCCACAATGGGTTCCCCCCAAGGCCTATAAATAAGGTCAAGCACCCTTGGTTAAGGACATCGAAGTTGGGTTCAAGAATAACCCGACTCGATCATGAATAAGTTGTAATGAGATCTCGACTTGTTCAAGGACCCGATTCGGGTCCATTAGTCATAAATTTTATCTTTTTCGGGAGTCTTCGTACAGGTATAGGCTGCTAGCACCGCCGATCCTAGAGTTTCATCGATGAGGTTGACGTGGATACCAATAGAAGCGCGACACGTGAAGTGCTTGGTTTGGCGAGCCGGAATCAGTTTTGCACGACAAGATTGTGCCCAGGTATGCTTTATATGTCTCTATTCTTCTAGTATGATCTTGGCTTTAGGTTTCATGTGATAGAAAATTTTGAATTTTCTGCTTTATGTTGCTCCCGCTGCTGTTTTCCTAGGCTTGCGTTTTCTACAGTTACATCGTGGATCGGGCTAGAGTGGGTTCGAATGGAGTAATTTGAGAAGGAAAAGTGATCTGGGCTGGAGATGGAGATCAGGTCGATGCAGATTGGGCTTGTGATGAAATAGAATATGCTGGATCAAATTGGGCTGGCAAACAATCACTGAGCGTAGTAGACTGAGGCTTGGTTGGTGATACCAGATTGGATTATGTCACTTCGTTAGTCCCAAAAGACTCCCCTTAAAGCGGATTGTCCAATCCACCCGTGTCAAGGAGCCGAATCCGACCTGAGTCTTGGTTTATTTTGCCCACGTCCTCCGATGCAAACGGAAATATCTCCTCATAAAATCGAACATACCGAGAAACAAAGATTTCATCATCTTCAAGATCGTATACTTTCCTTGGACTTTTTGGATCATTCGCCAAATTTGTCTCGCGTTCAAGACTTGTTATGTACTAGCGTAATGACCCCTATTACTTCAAGTGATTATAATCCGGCTTCTTTTCGAAAACAACTTTATACAAGCTTCTACCAGATAAGAATGGTGTGGGAGTGTAATTAATTAAATTTGCGGCAGCAGAAACACATTCTCCCCAAAATTTAATAAATATGGATGTTTGGAAAAGTAGTGCTCGCCCAATATTTATTATGTGACGATACTTCCTCTCAACTCTTTTATTTTATTGAGGCGTGTTGACGCAATAAGTCTGATGGACAATTCCTTTATCAAAGAAAAATTCTGGCAAATCTCGGGATAAAAACTCTAGCCCATTATCACTCTTGATGATTTTAACCGAACGATTAAATTGATCATTCACTAGCTTGCAGAACCCGATTAAAGAGTGACACGCTTCGGTTTTATCATGCAACAAATATAGCCAAACTCTCCTGCTAAAATCATCCACTTTTGTAAAGAAAGGATTCGGACAAAAAATGGAAGGAGTTCAATAAGGACACTAAAGATGGCAATGAATTAACTGGAAACGAAATCGAGCCTATTTTGTATGAGAACATACATCACAGGCATCGCTTATTGGATTCCTTAAAGACAACTCAGTACTTCGGACTCTAACTGTTAGAAAATCGAGCACGTGCGCAGCGAAAATGTTAAATACGGTAAAAATCAATTTTTTTTATCGCATGCTCGTTTAATCAAAAACTTCAAGATCACATCCTGAGATAAGAATCGCCTTATAAACGAATAGATAACATCACATATCAAATCCACAAGAAAAAGTTTACACTTTTATACTAACCTTGTCGATTCGAGTCGATCAAACTGACCGTCCAAATGTCCGGTCACTAGCTCGTCCACACGAGCACGTCTCCACCGAGATTAGACTCCTTTCGACCCGTACACTCCGATCTAGGTCACCAATCTCGAACGGAATTGTCATGGAATGAAAGGATCTCTTCAAAGACGTCAAGGACAACACCGAAACGCCGAACCGGAGCCAAGAAGAACTCTGATCACCCTTGGGATTTGTGCGGCTGAACTGTTGTAATTGCCTCAGCCAAAACCTCCTCTCTTTCACTCTAATATCGGGTCTTGATGATAGATTGCATTCTAGGCTTAACCGGAAGATCATATCTATATATATCTTTACCCTAAGGACTTTATCGCAATTATTAATTAATTCACATTAATTAATAGATCACAAATAAGTTCTTACATTTTAATTCATCCAATGATTTGCCCTTGTAGTAAGAAAGAAAGATCAAACAAGTCCTTGACGCGAGTTTCAACCAATAGACAATCTATTTACAGAAATTTTCTAAATAGGGAAACTATCGTATTTCCTTAATTAGATTTATCCTTGTTATTGAACTCGACTTCAGGATGTGCTAGCACCCTTGCAACCACATTGCAAGCCCCGTACAATAATTAATTTCTAATTAACTTCCTTAATTAGAATTAATTCTTTTCTCGATTTAGACACACTCAATGTGTGTGACTAACTAGGTTTATCATCAAATGGCAATGGAATTGTAGTATCAACTTATTTAACAGTACCGGAAACTCTTTCTATAACCGAAAGTATTAGTCCCAAAATGCCCTTGGTTCCTAAAGTTCACGAGTAACACCTAGCAGCATATCGTGACAATCCAAATGATGATGAATGTATAATTGAAACATTCTGATGAACCTCTGATCGTATATGCCATGCACTGAATCCCTTCACTACAAAATCCTGATCTATCCAGATCTTATGGACTCTCTGATTTCATTCTTAGATCTGTAGTACTTGAACAGAAACTCCTTTCTATTCAAGTCTATCTACCCTGGCCGAGGATTTTTTGATCCAGAACAAAGCAAACTTCCATAGGACCTTTTTCCTGTCTACTCAGGTTAGTGAATCCCGTCTTAATCGGACACTTACCTCCAAGTATAACTAACTAGAACTATTATCTGCCGAATACTCATGCTAAGCACAAATATATTAGTAGTAGCAAATCCTAATCACCTAAACATGAGATAGCGTTCCATCTCAGGTCTAAGGACTATATGCACTAATACAATCCAGATAACATTCATTGACATTAGTAAATTACCGTATGAATATTATCTGCACGTTACGTTTGACTATTTATCATATAAGCATTCACATGTATGTTCTGATAACAGTTATCAGATAGCATGAGATTTACTACTCCATTTTCATTAGTATCCGTATACTAATCATGGATACAGATAGAGGTGACGATCTATCCGGAGAAATAATGTCCAGTTAAGTCTCCTACGATCGTGAACATTTTAAAGATATTCTTACCGAATTACTTCGTCACTCATATTCTTAAGTCTTTAAGAATGAAGCATTCAAAATATCTTAAGAACTTTATTCTAATAAACATAGACAATATACGAATAATATAATAAACTTTATTGCCATAATAGGAATTATCCAAATACATAAATCAAGCTTTAGAGCACAATATCTAAGACCCATCTTCTCAAGATGTTTCTCTAGCTGCTGTTATGTCATGGCCTTCGTGAGTGGATCAACGACATTGTCCGTTGAAGCTACTTTATGTACGGCTACATCGCCTCTCCTGATAATCTCCCTGATATTATGATATCTTATCTCAATGTGTTTGGACTTTTGATGTGACCTCGATTCCTTTGCTTGAGCAATCGCTCCAGTATTGTCACAGTACAGCTCTCCTAGTGACGATATGGAAGGAACAACACTGAGCTCTGTCACAAACTTCTGAATCTAAATTGCCTCATTCGCTGTATCAGATGCAACAATATACTCAGCCTCTGTAGTGGAATCTGCAATCGTCTCTTGCTTAGAAATTTTCCAAGTAACTGCACCTCCATTACAAGTGAATATATAATTGAAGATAGACTTTTTATTATCCACATCTGACTGAAAATCAGAATCTGTAAACCCGTCTAGTCTCAACTCACCTCCTACATATACTAGAACCATATCATTAGTTCTTCTCAAGTACTTAAGGATGTTCTTGACAGCAGTCTAATGATCAGGTCCTGGGTTGGATTGATACCTGCTAGTCACACTAACAGCATACGCGATATCTGGCCTTATACACAGCATAGCGTACATTAGGCTACCTATAGCTGAAGCATAAGGAACCTGTGCCATCTTATCTCTCTCCTCAGGACTCTTAGGAGATATCGCTTTAGAGAGATAGATACCGTGTCTCACAGGGAGCAATCCTCTTCTGGAATCTTGCATGTTGAACCTCTTCAACACCTTATCCAGATATAAGGCTTGGAATAGACCTATCAGTCTCTTCGGTCTATCTCTATATCCAAATACCCACAATATAGGTCGCTTCTCCCAAATCCTTCATGGAGAAAGTATTAGACAACCAAATCTTTACAGAAGTGAGCATACCAACATCATTACCCATTAGCAGAATGTCATCCACGTATAATACAAGAAAGGCGATCATGCTCTTACTAGCCTTCTTATACACACATGGTTCATCTTCGTTCATGATGAAGCCAAAGGACTTTACGGTCTCATCAAAACATTGATTCCAGCTACTCGAAGCCTGCTTAAGACCATAAATGGACCTCTTAAGCTTGCACACCTTGGACTTATCCTTGGATTCAAAACCCTTGGGTTGGTCCATGAATATGTCTTCCTCAATGTAACTGTTGAGGAAGGCGGTCTTGACATTCATTTGCCAAATCTCATAATCATAGTGCGCAGCAATGGCTAGCATCATCCTGATGGACTTTAGCATAGCTACAGGCGAGAAAGTCTCCTCATAATCGACTCCCTGCTTCTAGCGATGACCCTTCGCCACTAGCCTAGCTTTATAGGTGTCTACCTTTCCATCGGCGCCAATCTTCCTCTTGAAAACTCATTTGTTCCCTATAGGTATTATACCTTCAGGAGGGTCAACAAGATCACAAACTTGGTTCTTGCTCATGGAGTCCATCTCGGATCTCATGTCCTCTAGCCATTTAGAAGAATCTATATTTGATATAGCTTCCTCATAAGTGTTAGGATCATCCCTATGATCATTATCTCCATGAACAAATAACTCTTGCACGTTCTCATGAAGATTCAAGTATCTCGCGGGAGTATGAGTTACCCTACTAGACCTTCGAGGTTCTGTGACATTCTCAATCTGAATAGGTGTCTCAATTGGTTTATTAGTGTCCATCGAAATGGGCGCCTGATTGGTCTGTGGCATTGATGACTCTTCATCAAGTACTATATGCCTTCCCATGCCACCTTCCTGGACAAATTGTTTCTCTTGAAAGATGTATCTCTACTGATAACAACCTTTTGCTTAGTAGGGAAATAGAAATAGTATCCAAGGCTGTCACTTGGATGACTAACGAACCTGCCTTTCTCGGACCGGGTTTCCAACTTATAGGTCTTCTGCTTCTTAATGAATACAGGATAACCCAAAATCTTAACGTGTTTAAGACTATGTGTCCTACAATTCCATATCTCGTATGGAGTGGTAGAGACCGACTTGCTCGGAATTCTGTTAAGCAAGTAACATGCGGTTTGCAGTGCATATCCTCACATCGAAATGGGGAGATTTGTATAGCTCATCATCGACCGAACCATGTTCAACAGGGTACGGTTCCTCCTCTCAGAAACTCCATTTAACTGTGGTGTTCCCGCTGGAGTAAATTGAGAAACAATATCGTATTCCTTTAGAAAATCACCAAACTTAGTACTCATGTACTCTTCTCCTTGATCTGATCGAAGAGTTTTGATACTCTTTCCTTTCTGCTTCTCTACTTCAGCCTTGAATTCCTCGAACTTTTCAAAGGATTCATGTTTATACTTCATAAGATAAACATACCCAAAACGAGAATAATGATCGGTAAAGATAATGAAGTATGAATATCCATCCCGAGCCACTTCACTAAATGGACCACATACATCGCTATGTATGAGTTCTAAAACTTCCTTAGCCCTCTCCATTTGTCCTACAAATGGAATCCTAGTCATCTTGCCTTGAAGACAAGACTCGCAAGTCGGATTGGGTTCTGAACCCAATGGAACTATAAGTCCCATCTTCTCCAACTTACTTATCCTATTATCTGCAACATGCCCTAGTCTAAGGTGCCAAAGTTGCTTTAGACTCGGAGTAGATTCAGATACGGTATTAATCTCAATCATATTCGAAAGTGTTTCATTTCTAGCTCTAAGATAATAAAGACCATAGTGTAAATAACCAACGCCAATAACTTTATTACCATAATAAATGTCGCAAACATCATGTCTGAAATCAAACAAATATCCACTCCTAATCAAACTAGAAACAGAAATAATGTTCCGATAGGCATTTGGTAAAACTAAAACACGATCTAGAAATAAAACATGTCCATCTAGATGTAACGAAATCGACCCCACAGCTTTGGCTGCAACACTTGCTCCATTGCCGATCTTCAGGCAAACCTTGTTCCTTCCAAGGACTCTACTGCTTGCTAGGTCCTGCATAGAAGTACAAACGTGTGAGCTCGCACCAGTATCAAGAACCTAAGTTGTAGATGAGCTATATGAACCATTGGAACTAACATAACAAGAGATAGACATACCTTCTAAAGGTTTCTTTCCCTTGTTTGCCTTCAACGAGGCGAGGTACTGGAAACAGTTCCTCTTCCAATGTCCATCCTTGCCATAGTGGAAACAAGTTCCCTTATTCGCAGCAACCTTTGCCTTGCCCTTATTCTTGGACACCCTTGCTGACTATTGAGGAACACAGCCTTTCTTGGACTTCTTTTTCTTCTTCCCAGTTTTACTGGAAAAAGTACCAGCCACAAGAACGACTTCCTTATCCTTCCTTTTGTTGTTCATTGCATTCTCTGCATTGACCAACATGTTTAGCAACTCAGACAATGAACATGATAACTTGTTCATGTGAAAATTCACAATGAACCCTGAAAAAGAATCTGGGAGAGACTAAAGAACTAAATCCACATGAAGTTCTTTATCCATCTAGAATTCAAGCTTCTCAAGCTGCTAAATCAGCCTAATCATCTTCTACACATGAGCTGCGACTTCAATTCCCTCCTGTATTCTCGCACGGAACAATTCCTTCGATATCTAATATCGTGCGGTCCTGCTATTCTCCCCATATAGCTCCTTGAGATTCTTCAAGATCTCACGAGAACTCTTCATGTTCTCGTAATGCTTTTGTAACTCATTGCTCATGGAAGCAAGCATATAGTAGCGGACCGTCATATCATCAACAGACCACTAATCATATACGTCTTGCTGATCAAGGTTGTCAGAATCGCGATTCTACCTAGAATCGGTCGAGGGTCGTAGAATCGTGAATCGCGATTCGAATCGTGAATCGTAAAATTCTACCTGTAATTAAAAAACTATATATGTAGCGTACTTTTCTAAGCAAATAATAATAATAATAATAATAATAATAATAATAATAATAATCGTTGTTGCTGCTACTGTGTCGATAATGTGACGAATAAAGGGAAATTAATACACTACAATTTTCATATACAAAAAAAAGCATATAATCTCAAGATGGCATTGTCGATATTTACATGATTATGTCAAGTTTCATTTCTAAAGGATTCTCCCAAAGAACATCTGAAAAAATAAGTTGATTGATCACAAAAGTGCAGGTTCTTTCCCCACTAAAATGGAAATTACAATCCCAACTTGGGATGAAAAGTCAAAACGTATAACATGGGAGAACATGCAAACATCGGCAGCTTCCTCGCATGCTTTGATTTTCCCTCACCCTTGATTCCAATCTAATAACGCATTGATTTTCCCCTCACCCCTGACTCAGAGCCAGCATCAACAGCAAAACAACATTTTCCGATTCAGGATTCAGCGGGCAGAGAGAACTCAAAGAGTCAAACTGTCAAAGCCTCACCTTAAAATTGACTGAGACCGAGGAGAGACCTCCAAGAAAGCAGAGCTCGAGCTGAGACAAGTGGAGATGGAGACCGGATCCGGAAGGGAGAGCGAGCTCGAGCTGAGATTGAAGCGGAGGCGGAGGCTTCAATCGGAGAAGTGGAGACGGAGACTGGGAGGGGAAGCGAGCTTGAGTTGAGGCAGAGGCGGAGGCTTCAATCGGAGAAGCGGAGACTGAGCTCGGGACGGGGAGCGAGCTCGAGCTGTAGATTGAAGCGGAGGCGGAGGCATCGGAGAAAAAGGGCAAAAAAGTTCAGTTCTTCCAATCCTCCTTCGATCTAACCCGTGAAGAAGGGTTTTTGTTTTAAAAAAAAAAAGTCGGGTGGGCTTGGGCTGTTTCATGGACCCACAGAGAAAATGGGATGGGCTTGGGCTGCTTGGCTAGGCTTGTACCATGTTTGGGCTGGCAGTGGCAGCACATTGTAGAATTGGGTGACTCGCACCGATTCCACGATTTACCGATTCAACTCCCGATTCCACTCCGATTTTACTTCTCCGATCCACCAGGTGCAATCGGAATCGGTTGGCCTCCCTTGAATCGTAGAATCGTACGATTCTACGACTCGAATCATGATTCTAACAACCATGTTGCTGATCACTCGTAACATTCCCGCTAGGGAGTTCAATCTCCTGAGTTTGCATGATGTATCCCAGAGCCTCCATATTCAGGACAATGTTCAGGTTACGAAGCCAGTCCGAAAAGTTAGGCCCAGTGAGCCTATTATCACTTAGTATACACGAGAGAGGATTCACATATTTCATACTTATCATAACTGCAGAAAATAACAAGATTACAATTAGTGAATTTATGTATATTGACCATAATGATCATGGACTTTCAATTAAAATGGTCCCCTACTATCTTTTCGAATCCTACACTTTCAAAATAGGTAACAGGAATCATAATCGGAAAGATTCGTAACTAGTGATTGAATTCTCATAAAATGCTAATTCCATCAGGTGCTTGCCATTATTGGAAACAAGCATTCTACAAGCGAACAACTCCTTGTTCAGTACATCTCTATGTACGACTCAATCAATCCGGCTCCTAGTACTCCAGACCTTAGGTGCCTGTCGTTATTGGTCCTTCATACATAGTTAAGTCTAACCTACCAAAACCTAGGTGTCAGCTACCTCAGGTGCCTGCCGTTATTGGCAACCGACAATCTAAAACATCACATGCTTCTACATTCATGCAAAAAGATCTCTTAGTCTGTCTTGTGCCCCTGTGTGTCCATGACCGACAACGAAACAAACCAAAACTCTCTGGAGAATGCTTTGGTGGAGAGCCATGACATAGATTCACAACCTCGTGCCATTCCTGACTTAATATTCTAATTTGGAAGATTTTCTATTAGGTGACCTAATTACTATATGGTTTCACTTTGCACATTATCCGTATTCACACATCATATGATCATATGCATGATCATGGACTTACTATTAGCCTAATCCTAGAGCCACAAGAATTAAACAAAATTTCCTAAAGTCCATAATCACACATCATGCTCGAAATTTATAAAAGGAAACTAATAGCATAAAAGGAAAATAAATTTCGTGCCAATTTTGTAACTCTTTACAAAATATCCGAATATCACATATTAGGAAATTTTCAATTTTGAATAATATACAATATATCATATATCTAGTGTATCTTCCAAAATCCTTTTTGATATCAAATATCAAATTTCTAATCTCATTAGAATAAGATATCAAATATCCAATTTCATAAAAATCAAATTTTACGAAAAACAATTTTGGTAATTAATTGTTTTGAAAATCTTATTTCCGAAAATATTGAAATTTGCTTATTATGCAACGATTGCCGGTTCCGGACAGTCATGTCCAGTCTCGCGCTTCATAATCACGTCCAGTTGCGCATTCAGTCACGCCCCAGTCTCGTCCAGTCACGCGCCCAGTCGCATCCAGTCGTGCACACAGTCGCGCGCCCAATCGCGTCCAGTCGCGCTCAGTCGCGGCTAATCGCGACCAGCCGCTAGGAGACCAGCGATTGCTGCAACCTTTGTAGCCACCTCTAGCCCCTTGTGGTCGTCCAGCAGCCACCTGGTGCTACTGTTCCTGGCCCCTTAAAGGCCATCTCGCTGCTGACCTTTCAGTCGAGAGAGATCACCGGTTCGATGATCTAAACCCAGTTTCGAGAAACGATTTCTCGTGCCCGATCCGATATCGATTTATCAAACACTTTAATAAACCACAATCAACCACCAAATTAGGCACAAAACATGTATCTAATCATATAGAAGGGTAGCTCTAATGCCACTATTAGAAAACCAAGCACATGCGCAGCATAAATGTTAAATACGGTAAAAATCAATTTTTTTATCGCGTGCTCATTTAATCAAAAACTTCAAGATCACATTTTGACATAAGAATCGCCTTTTAAACAAGTAGATAACATCACATATCGAATCCATAAGAAAAAGTTTAGACTTTTATACTAACCGTCCAAGTGTCCGATCTCTGGCTCGTCCATACGAGCACGTCTCCACCGAGATTAGACTCCTTTCGACCAGTACACTTCGATCTAGGTCACCGATCTCGAGCGGAATCATCACGAAATGAAAGGATCTCTTCAAAGACGTCAAGGACAACACCAAAACGCCGAACATGAGCCAAGAAGAACTCCGATCACCCTTGGGATTTGTGTGGCTGAACTGCTGTAATTGCCTCAGCCGAAACCTCCTCTCTTTTACTCTAATATCGAGTCTTGATGATAGATTACATTCTAGGGTTAACCGGAAGATCATATCTATATATATCTTTACCTTAAGGATTTTATCGCAATTATTAATTAATTCACATTAATTAATAGATCACAAATAAGTCCTTACATTTTAAGTCATCCGATGACTTGCCCTTGTAGTAAGAAAGAAAGATCAAACAAGTCATTGACGCGAGTTTCAACTAATAGACAATCTATTTACAGAAACTTTCTAAATAAGAAAACTATCGTATTTCCATAATTAGATTTATCCTTGAAATTGAACTCGGCTTCAGGATGTGCTAGCACCCTTACAACCACATTGCAAGCCTCGTTCGATAATTAATTCCTAATTAACTTCCTTAATTAGAATTAATTCTTTTCTCGGTTTAGACACACTCAATGTGTGTGACTAACTAGGTTCATCATCAAATGACAATGGGATTGTAGTATCAACTTATTTGACACTACCAGAAACTTTTTTTATAACTGAAAGTATAATTCCCAAAATGCCCTTGGTTCCCATAGTTCACGAGTGACACCTAGCAGCATATCGTAATAATCCAAATGATGATGAATGTATAATTGAAATATTCTGATGGACCTTTGATCGTATATGCCATGCACTACAAAATCCTAATCTAGCTAGAATTACGGTAAATGCTAAACTCTATAGTCGATCTTATGAACTCTCTAATTTCATTATTAGATTTGTAGTACTTGAACATAAATTCCTTTCTATTCAAGTCTATCTATCTCGTCCGAGGATTTTTCGATCTAGAAAAAAACAAACTTCCATAGGAAATTTTCCCTGTCTACTAAGGTTAGTGAATCCCGTCTTGATCGGACACCTACCTCCAAGTATAATTAACTAGAACCATTATTTGCCGAATACTCATGCTAAGCACAAATACATTAATAGTAGCAAATCCTAACCACCTATACATGATATAGCATTTCATCTCAAGTCTAGGACTATATGCACTAATACAATCCAGATAACATTCATCACCATTAGTAAATTACCGTATGAATATTATCTGCACGTCACGTTTGACTACTTATCATATAACCATCCACATGTTTGTCATGATAACAGTTATCAGATAGTATGACACTCACGACTCTATTTTCATTAGTATCCGTATACTAATCATGGATACAGATAGAGATGACGATCTATCCGGAGAAATAATGTCCAGTTAAGTCTTCTACAATCGTGAACAGTTTAAAGATATTCTTACCGAATTACTTCATCACTCATATTCTTAACTCTTTAATAATGAAGCATTCAAAATATCTAAAGGACTTTATTCTAATAAACATGGACAATATACGAATAATAGAATAAACTTTATTACCATAATATGAATTATTCAAATACATAAATCAGGTTTTAGGGCATATCACTAACACTAACTTCACACTCAATACATCCTCTTGAACGTGCAGTCACTGCATAACCATGCTACTAAAATAAGGGTACTGTCGAAATACGGGACATATAATACACCGTCAAGAGTTAGGCCACCACAAAAATCAACCTTTCTAATATGTCTCAGCCTGGTCACACCATTAGGCACATGAATCCGAATAATATTGCTAATTGGCTTCACATCAAATAAGTGATCAAGGGTACCCATCATGTGTCGAGAAGCATCTGAATCTACGATCCAATCAATAGTAGAATTCACAGGCTGAATAATTTTACTAGACAATGGCTCAGGATTGGGTTCATCAGGGCCAATCCAGCTCAGCAAACACTGGATCTGCCAATCAAAAAACATGGGCAGTTGGCTACTGCTCGATTCACCGGACTGGCCCTGCTGCTGCTAAGCCACAAACGTGTGCTGGCTTGCCTGGTTACTCTATTGACTAGACCGTGTCTGCTTCTGATTAGAGCTGTTTGGTTGGCCCCATTTCGTTTGCCACGGCTTGGGCTGAGAAAGCTGTGGTGGACCGTATTGGTTGACGGGCGTGTTGTCATTCCATTTCTGCTGCTTGGGCTGTCGATCTGCAGAACTCTGCTGCAAGCTAGGACGGCGCATGTAACTGATAGCAAGTGGTTTTTATGTGTCCCAGCCGGCCACAGTAATTGCATATTGGTCGCCCCCGAGGATCATGCCTGCACCATTTGGACGAGCTCCTCCTGCTGATAATTCGGCTTAGCCAAAAATGCAATACTGTCAGAAATAGTTTATTGATTATGATAAATAATTCGTTGCGCTCCCTCATTAGCCTCCATCGCGAAAGTCTTACTCATGCTGGACATGGGATACATGCTCAATATGTTGGAACAAATAGTAGCATACTCCGAGCTAAGACCCATAAGAAGCCAGTGGGCCCTCTCCTTTTCTCATTATGCCGCTATCTAGGTCACCGCCTCGCATGTGCACATCGGAGTTTCTTGGAAATTCTCCTACTCATCCCACAGCCCGTTCAATTTGGAACAATAATCCTGAACTCATTGTCCTTCCTGTCGCATCAGACAAATTTCAATCTTAATCTGATGTATGCGGGTCTCGTTACCTTGAGAATACCGTTCCTTTAAGTCATCCCAAAGGACTTTGGCATCTTCTGCATTATCTATAGTAGTCTGTAGGTGTTTCTCTAGATGGTTGAAAATCCAAGCAACAAGCATGGAATTGCAGATGTGCCATTGATCAGCAAGCGGATCCCCATCGTTCGGATTCATCACGGTGCCATCCAGAAAACCAGGCTTATTCTTGGCACGGATGACTGTGCGCATTGCCCTCAACCAAGTCAAGTAATTCCTCCCATTCAATAAACACGAAATAAGCTGGTTACTTGGGCCATCCAAGGGACTTAGCACGAAGGCGGATGGAACTGAAGTCCCAGTACCAGTCGGCTCCTTCGTCCCGCTCGACATCAGGACGGACAAGAAAATAGCTCAACGAAAACGATCGGCCTCATGATCGTCACTCTGACCATATCAATTTTCAATGTAGCCAAAAGAGCTGAATTCTGCATTGATAGTCGGAAGCATATATACAGGTTACATGACTTCTCATGGGATCAAAATCCCCAACAAAGGAAACTAACAGATCTACCCCATCAAGAAGAAAATGTACATAAATAACCTCATGTACATGAAAGGAAAAATCCCTTGAAATATGGAATACGATCCTGTATATCCCGTAATACTTTAAAATGAAGTAAAATATCGTGCATACCGTGAAAAGAATTCTGGGTTTCTGAACTGGGGTGTTCCAATCGACCTACCAGCCTTTTGGACCTAATTAGATCTCCAAATCTGGAATCTAGGTTAGCAGACTGAATCAATAATAACTTAGGCGGGTAGCTCCATATCCCCAAGGCCTAGTTGAATAACTAGATCTTAATATACCTTGAGGCTCCGATCGGCTCTTAAATAGAATAGTATCGACTCACTGAAAATCGAGTCTAGCTAGCCTAAGTTGATCGAGGAATTCAACTGGCTAGCCCATCATGTCTTCAAATTTAGAACAAAATCTGGTTCTAATCATTGGCTTCCCAGTTATAGAGGATGTTGGCTTAGTGCTATCCTGCACCTTGTGTGTACTTATAAAAAATTATACCAAAGTTTTTGTACGCGAGCAAAACTTTCTCTATGCTAATTGGTTGTTTGTTCTAACTTATATGTTAATTAAGCTTATCTCCCAACTTGTGAAATGGCTACTTGCACTCATGCTTGAACTAAGAATTTTTTTTTGTTTAATTTTCATTCATTAGACTTCGGCAAACTCTTCGATGATCATATATCACCATGTGACGTGAAAAAGTACCAATTAATTGCAATAATCATTATTAGTTGTAAATATATATTGGTTCCTATCAAATTATTGTGAGGCACAATCATTTAAGATTTCTTTTTATATATTTCTTTATTTCCTCATAAAAATAAGATAAAGTAAATTATTAATTTACTAACGATCTCCAATATATGTGTGCTAGATTTCTATCTTCATTCTAACATTCAATTCACAACTAGGATAAAAGTTCATGGTCATTGCATTTTAAAATTTCTCTTTTCGGTAGGCCATTAGATGTTCTTAGCGTACTGGTTGAAATTAATCTCCTTTGAGTGTTGACTTACCCTATCCACGTTGTACTTCTCTTATATATTTTATCTAATAGAGATATCAAAATTCAAATTTTGAGAAGAAAGAAGAAATGCATACATTATACACTGAAAAGAAGATGACATATAAATATTCATTACTTCTATATTTTAATCCTTACCAAATATACTTTGTTTGTTAAAAGCACGCTATTTAATATTTCTTAACATTTTCATGAATAATTTCTTCTAGGACGTTCGTTATCTAATTAATATGCAGCTGCGGGACTTAGTCTTACACCTTTTCGCAGATATACTATGTTAATTCTCATGTGAGATTAACCTATGCCATTTTAAATGTTTGAAGTTACGATATTTAATTTTTAAGCACTTCTGATTTAAGAGTCTTTAGCCCAAGTAATTGCGTGCACCTGATGCGAAAGTGAAAAAATATCGTAACTTGGAATAATTGATGGTTTAAGAAGTATGGTTCACTGATATCGTTGTTCTGATTCCTTTTTATGTAATTTTACATTTCAATTGACTTAATTATTTTTAGTTTAGGTAATAAAAAGTATATTTTATTTTAAAAAAAACTTTACCAATTGCTTCCAATAGTTGATTAAGTAATTCGCATCTATATATTTGGTACACTTACATTAATCAATAAGATAATCAATCATGTTATATATAATTATATTTTTCTAATAAATTTACTTTTTGTTTATATTTTTGAAATTTTGGTAATATGGATTTTCAACTTGATCAAGATATACTTCATGTATACTTTTCACATGCAACGCACTAATAGATCTAGTAGTTAAATTTTATTATTCTTTGATAGTTTCCAAAGTTAAAATAAAACATTGAGAAATATTAAGAAAATGAGGATTATCAGAAAAGAACCTTTTCAATGATCTATCTATACTATATATATATATATATTGACTCCTAAATTCTAGAAATGTTCTATCTTTTCTTTATGTGATTTAGGAAATATTGTTAAACCAATCACCTTTTTATCAATAAATTGTACTTGGGCTAGACCCATAATATTTTTTTCGATTGCAAAGGAGGTCCACGGACCGAGTAGTACATTGGACCTACAATATTCATGTTTGCCTTTTCAGTGCATATTTTTTATTTTTTTCACACCATACATAACTAATTTGGGCCCTTAGATTCTCCTCAATATAATATGGACAATTCATTTTTATAAATTTTAAAAACATTCCAAAAAAATCACGATATGATTCTTTTGTTATATAAAATGTGATTTTTATCCACAATTCTTTCAGTCAGTCTTCAATCCCATCACAAATTTAGATTGATGAAGTTGATTCCTATTATTGTGCCACGTGTAATATTAAACCAAATCGGTTAAGCAAATCGATTTACGAGAAGCTCAATTAAACAATTTGATTAAATGGTTTTCCACTCTCGTCTCAACCATACGGTTTAGTCCCTCTCCAAGAAACTAGAAATGGGTTTGAAGGTTTGATTCTTATTATCCCCCTTCGATGGAATCGCCTGATGATTTTCAACTCAATCATTCGATCAGTGCATATTGATTTGAGACTCATTTGCTTCTTGATTATCCCTACGTCGCTTTGTCTATTTCATCATCTTCCATGTAACTGGAAATTGTTCCGGCCCATTAGTGCAGCTCCCATAGTTTCTCCATTCACGTGTTAATCGTGTTCATTTAAATCGGATACCTTGTTTGAAGATAGGAGCCGATTATATTACTGTCGATCGTGTCCCGATTCCGGATGGAATTGTTGGCAACGAGAAGGTTCCATAGATGTGCATGATAGGATCCGTGGATGACTAAGGTCCAGGAGAATAGTATAAAAGATATAGAGATATGTGGTCAGATCCTATTAAAGTTTGTTAGATTTATCGCTGGGGCACCTGATAGGAAGTTGAGATGTTACCTCATGATTGTAATTTCCATCATGTTGGTTTTAATAGGAGGAGTTTGAGGAGTACGCCTAGAAAGCCAAGACCTTACCCAAGAACACCACGAACACGAACTTGTAACACTATTGAAGGTTTGTGGGATAAAAATTGAATTATAAAGAATATAAATACTTAAAAAAATTTATGTAAAATGGACGGTCTATAGTAAATGAGGGATCTAAACGTTCAAAATTATTCACCGTAGAATTTGGTAATATTCATTGAGATACTTTTGTTGAACAGTTGGGAATATGTGTAATTAATCAGTCTTTACTATTTTAATTTCCTCAGAAAATGATGTCCCATAATAGAATGTGCTGTGTTGGACCTATCTTGTGATAAAATATTACATTCTATTTTATGTTATTACAGGAGAGCATATCTTTTGATGTGTCATATGATCACACTTATAAAAAATGGAACAAATTTTTCACTAATCAACTTGAGCCGAAAACTCTGTTTTGAAAAAGAGAAAACAATTAATTAACCAATTTAATATAGTGAAATCGCTCTTTCAGAAAAAGAAAAATCTATTAGGGGCCTTTTTTTTCATGGATAATTTGGAAGCAGACGCGAACACAAACTTCCGGTTGAAAGAAGCAATTTGACTATTGATTGTTTTTTATCATCTTATATCTTGAAATTCAATGAGTTCTGACTAATTGAGTTTGACTAATGACTTTTTAAAAGGTAAAACTCTTCCAATTATATATATATATTTATATTCATAAAATTAGAATATAAAATTTTTATTTACGAGTAAGAGGTGTCAATTCATCTGAACCACCCCACATTACTAGGTCAAGCTTAACTGTTAAATTTGCTTTCGAGGATGCTATTGGCCCTATCTGATAATGTTCCTATGAGAACAAAATGCTTTTCAAAGACATGTCTACTTGTTGATGCAACCTCTACTAAGTGCATTATTCTATGGTGGAAAGGAAGTATTATGCATGTGTGGGGACAATTTTTATATGATATATATATATATATATGTATATATTACATTGTACTATTCCATTCCATCCACTTCGAGAGTGACTTTTTAGTCTACTCATATAATTTTTTTTGTTAGAGGATTTTTTTCTCAAACAGTAATGAGAATCTTTTGTTCATATCCAAATGGATGCATTGATTCACTGTAAAAATAGATACAGGGAAAATATCGAAGCAGTACGCATGAATTACAAGAGCATGATATATTGATTGACCCGACGAGCAAAGTATAAAAGAAAATTGACTTTAAAAAGTCACGTCAAGTAAGAACATTACAATTATAGTAAGTCATCTTGAAAACAAGAATTCCGGTCAACCATCTTCCTGTAACAATTCAGCACGAACCCCAGTGAAACTAGGTAGGGGGTCATCAATTCAGTCTATTAATCCGTGGTGAATTTCTATCTACGTTGCGAGAAATGGAATAAGAAGGATGTCTTGGGTTGGTACCCTAACGCAAGCTCTCATCACAGATCACAATACATAGACAAAGCTCAATGAACCTAGCCATAAACTGCTCAATTAAAAGACAATCAAACCAACGCATCCAAGTAACTAAGGTTTCTTTGGACGATTCAAACCAGAGACCATCATCAAGGGAGCTCCAAACCAACAAAAAAAAATAAATAGGCAAGCCACAAAAAGTTTATTTGAACTGGCGAGAGGCATAACTGGTCCGTCTAGGAGCGTAATCCTTTACTATGATGGGCGGGGGTGTTGCCGTTGTAAAGAAGTGATGGGTAGAATATAGACGAGAAACCGCCATAGGAGAGGAGAGGAAATGGACAGACAAACTGGAGGGTGGAGAACGCCTCAGCTCTAAAGTTGCACAGAAAAATGCCCAAAGCCAATCCCAAGAAAGTAAAGCTCCATAGGGTTTTTTCTGTCCAAGTGCAGATAGTCCGCATCTTCACAGACGTGTCTATTTCATTCATTCTAATATAATCACAAGTCTATAATAAGCATTCTATTCTAGAATCTAGAAATACATTTTTCTAATTATATAAAAAAGTAAAAATAAAAAATTAAATTATATGTTTAAATTAGATATATATATACATATATATTTCAATTTTATTTAAAAAATTGAAAATGAAATTTCATTTTCTTGAAAATCATTTATTTTTCTTAGATTTCACTAAGCCGATTCTTAGAAAATCTCAAATTAGGCCATTTGTTCTTAGACTCGAACCTGACCTGAAACAATCCGGACAATAGTCCTCACAAAGGCCCCTCACATCAGCTCTGCCTTCACAGTACCAGACGGACTGCCAGAGATGGCGATCACGACCTCCGGCAGGGAGCTGGAGGCCGCCGCCAATACGCACCACGCCATCGAACGGAGTAGGGAAGGGGGTGCCGCTATCACAGCCTGGAGAGCCCTTTCCACCTGCTCCAGAAGTCTGAGCCACCACCGGGAGGAGGGGAGGCTCGATGCCGCGACATCGGAGCAACCGGATCGAACCTGGAGGATTTGAACCTCCAGTGTAAGCTCCAGATTTGAGTCGCCGTAGTGAGGGAGAACCACCGGACGGAGAGGGACGAACTCAAGCCAGCGGAGAAGGAGACGGCGACAACACCCTCACCGTGGCGCGTCAGAGCTGCTGCACTGTTGCACCACCGTTACCCATCCAAAAAGAAGAAAGGAAAAGGAGAATAGGGACGGAAAGGGACGACCAGAAAAAAACTGACATGACTAGAGGATAGAAGAGGGACTTAGCTTCTCGATGGCGGAGGGGTGACGCCCGATGCACCTAGCAAAAGCCGGACGTGCCGGGCACCCTGGCTGGAATTGGTTTTTGCTGTTAGCGACGATGGGGAGAGAACAAAAGAGGGTTTTTAAAAGCTTGTTTGGGTTCACAATAAAAAATTTTAATTTTAACTTTAACTCAAAATATTACATAATAAAAATATATATTTTTTAAATCAAAAATTTTAATTTTAACTTTAATTCAACACACTACACAACAAAAAATACACATTTTTCAAGTTAAATTTATAATCCATTTCATTTATCTTTTTCCATGATCAAAATTAAAACTAAAATTAATATTACTTTAACTCTGAAATCAAACGGCACTATAAATTATTAAAATAGCCGCGATATTTTTTTATTTTTATTTTTTTGTTGGAGGAGTCTCCTATAACTGGTTGATTTAATGTCGATCGAACTCACCAGAGTCAATGTCATGTATTTTGAGAGCTCTAGTAATATTAACTTAGAACTTAAAAACATTCTAAATTGTTATCGTGTCAGGGATGTGCATCCCAGGGGTGCATATGTTAAGAGCCTCGTTCTATGCGAAAATCGAGAAATTGCACTCTTATAATTAGTTTTATAATCAATCCCTCGATTGATGGTGCTGATCATGCACTCTTTTATCCGAAGACTTGGGAACAATACGTATGCCATCGGGTGAAGCAAGAATTGTCTCCAATTCCAAGCACACAAATTATGCAGTTAGACGATATTGGCTTGTTTAGTTTACAAATATGATTTTAAAATTACAATTTTAACGTAATTTTATCAACAACAAAACAAAATAATTCATACAAAGTCAAAGAATGAGCTCCATTTATATCACTTTTTTTTCACAATAAAACAAAATAACTCATACAAAATCAAAGAGTGAATCTATTTATACCACTCTTTTCAAAATCAAAATCTGATTTTAAAATCGTAATTTAAAACCAAACACAGCGTGATACTTCCCGATAATAATGATGATAATAAATGTAGGGAGATGTAGTGGCCGAGAAACAAAGTTTAATTTCGATTTTCATTTATGAAATTTTCGGTAACCCTTTATTTTTCACCTCTTATTCTTTACTAGACACCTAAATCTTTCTAATACTATGAGGAAAAAACCAAAAAAATAAACTTAGCTTGGAAGATAGACATTTATTTTTATTATATTTACAGTCATGAATCTAATATGGAATAAAGAGGAAAACTAGAAGGATATCCCACATATGAACTCAATACCTATTAAATCAAAACCAATGGTTCTCAAAACTAACGTCATGGCATCGAATTATCTTTTTCATTTTTCTTTTTCTGTTTTGGTTGAAGGATTTCAGGACTAATCATAATTTTTACATCAAATTAACTTTTTTTTGATAATTATTTACATCTAATTAACTAGTTTTTGTTCGGACTCTTCATGAGAATTTCTATCTTATCTTTACTAAGTAAATATATATGCGAGTTCATTCTATACTGTCTAAGAATTTGGGTACCCAAACTAAAAACATATAAATATATATATATATATATATATGGAAATAATACATTTGATCCTACAGATTTATTTGCTTTTTTATTTTTATTCATTTTTTTCTATATTTTTATCATACTTCTATAAATTTCAATGCTTTTTCTATTTCAAGCCTTTTTTTCTTTTTCAGTTAATTTCATCCAATACCTATGATTATTTTTCTGTTTTCATCTGGGTACATACTCTCCATCTTTAAGATGTTATTAAATAATATTCCACCCCATTCTTTTAAAGAAAATAATACACTCCACCAATTGTAAATAAAAAAACGCATTGACCTAATAATTTTTTGTCATCAATCTTTTAATTGCTTTTTTAACCAAATTCAGTTTTTTGTTAATATTACTCTCAATGTGTCATGGTAAATTCACTTTGGTCTTGCCATTTGAACAATGACATGTAAATTGTGTACTAGTGATTCTTTTTTTTTTGAAAATTAGGAAAGTTTAATATAAAAGCACGATTGCAGGTACTCCATCAGAGATCGCAAACGGCTAGTGAAGCCTTTTGTTATCTAGGGCGGAGCTGCAAGTTGGGAACTCAATTTATGTCTTGGGGATGAGGGCCACATTTGTAGCCACACCACCACCCGAGATCACCAAAGTGGTCGTCCGCAACTTCGTTGAGACAGGTAGCTATTGGGATTGAACCACGAGTTTCCTATATAAATTTGCTAAGATATAATTTTGCATATATAAACAGTAAGTTTTTTTAAAAAATAACAAATAAAAAAGGAGAACGACAAGAAGTAAAAGAGGAGATGGTGGGCTACCTTATCGGAGAGGTCGCGGTAAATGCTAGCTCGTAGCGAGCATAAAAGGGTAGGGGGGCCCTGGGTGCCAATCCCAGTCCTAGTTTATTGAGGGCCTCGTAAACAGTTCTAGTTGTCAACCTTAGGCAAATTCCTTAAAGTTATTACCTCTTACTTTAATTAAAAAAAATTGTTAGTAAAACGGCTAATTAAATCAATAGATTTATTCTTACGTAAAACTTTATTTAAAGGTTTTTATTCTTAAGTATATTAAACATCAATAGATTCACTGAAATTTATTCTTCTTAAGTATATTCTTTACGTAAAACTTTATGTAAGCAAACCATGTAAACATTGAGAATAAGGTCTGACAAAAAAATTAGGAAGAAAAAGTGCAATCTTATAAGTGTCTTTTGACAAAACCTCGTGGGAGGAGTATTTCACCCAATTTTTTTAAGAGAAAATTTTAGTTTTGGTCCTCAATTATTTTTTGTTAATTCTTTCTTCTTAAGATTCTAATTTTCTTTTAGTTTTTCTTAACATTAAATGTTTTTTCTTGTAATTATGGTTATCAATTTTTCATTAAATTCTCAAATGACGCTTCTGAAATAAAAAAAATATTTTCCAAAAAATATTAAAAGTAAAACAAAATTAAAATTAAATTAAATTAATGAAAGGGAACTCATGAACCTACTCGAGAGAAAGAGAGAGAGTAAGCCCCTAAGACGCAAGCAATTCTAGCAACGACAATGGCTTGGGAACCCCAACACATGGATTTGCGAAGAAATGATGGAAAAATTGCAAACAAAAAAAATAGGCGATTGTGGTTCGATATTATCCACCAATAACACTTCTGAGGTTGGTCGTAACATGCTAAGCATCGTCAATGTGACCCTTGATTGGCGGCTACTATTGAAAAGAGAGACACTAGCAGATATATAAGCTAGGCCTAAGGCAAGCTACCTCAAACGGTGGGGGCAGCAATCTCATTTCCTCCCTCGCCTCTCTCCCTCTCTTTAAGTTTTCACCCTCTTTTCAACAGCTAACACCAATGAATTGAGGTCGCCTATGCCTCAAGTATCCAGTAAGCTTTATAAGTTTCGCGTTATTTTTTAGATTGTTATTAATTTATTTTTTAAGAAATGATATTAATTTTAAAATATGTCATGTCAGTGTTATTCACGAAAATTGAACTATAGAACTAGAGACGGATTTGTTTTATGGGAGGGTTCGCTCCCTTGAAATCGGGAAAAGTTACAAAATTTCTATTAAATTTTGTCCAATACATCAATATTTCAATGAAATTATCTTATTTTACATCTTGATTTTACAATATAAATTTACCTTTAAACTTCACCCCCTTAGACATAATATTTATATTCGTCTTTAATTGAACTATGAGAAATAAGACGTATAACGTTGAGGCAAAAATTGAATAAAAAAAAGAATCAGGAAGAGATAGCGATGAAAGATTGGGGAACTAAAATTAGTTCTTTCCTCATAAATATTTTAGTAAGATGATGTGAATAGTGTAGTACTTAAGTTATTGGATGAAAAGAAAAATGGTAAGTTGCACTGGTAGTCCAATAAGTTTTACAAATATTTTAATATGGTATAAAATTTTTTTTGCTACTTGATGGTACAAAATGTTTCAAAGTTGTTTAGTATATAGTACAAACCGTCATCTCGTCATTGACGCCGTCAAGTCGACGATGATTGTGCATAATCGGTTTTTGTGGGATGTTACATGATGGTGCAAAATGTTTTGAAGTTGTAACTTAATAGTAAAAAATGTTTTACGTAAGTTACATGATGGTGCAAAATTTACAGTCTTGTAAAGGACGACTTAACGACGTTAATGGGGAGATGACGGTTTGTACTATACTGAAACAAATTTGAAATATTTTGTACTATCAAATAGCCAAAAGTTTTTTTTGTACCATATTAAAATATTTATAAAACTTTTTGGACCACTAGTGCAATTTACTCATAGAAAAAAAAATGAGGGGTCGTATGATGTACGAGTTCTCACCTAAGAAACAAGTGGTTTAAATTCGATCTATAGTGGGATCACATGTGCCAATTTATTTGAAATTAAAATTAAAATTTTTTATACTAGATGTGTGGACCTCTTTAGTAATATCGGATGAAAATAAATTAAAGAAAAGAACTAAAATACAAAAAATTAATAATTCTAGTGGACTAAATGTGCATTATATATATATATATATATTAATATCATGAAAATTACCTTTAATTATTTATTTCACGAGTGAAAGAAGGAACGAAAAGAATTCCTAATGTAGTGGTATAAGAGGCTGATTCAAATATTAAGAAGTCTTAAGCTTAATATGTATTTTCTATTCTTATATTAATCTCATCAACTTCTTTTTATTAACAAGAAAGAAAAAGAAAATAGAAAAGTTGAAGAAACTCCATCCAGCTAGAACAAGATTAGATGAGGTTATGATTACGTCGACGAAGGTGCAGGAGGAAATGGACACCTGTGATGTAGCTGATAATTCCCCAATTGATGAAGAGGCATATAAAAAGGTCACTTTTATTACACGATGCGAGATTAATCATCACATCACAATCACTATCACCTTTTCCCCCATATATATTTTTATTCTTTTTCTACTTTTTAATAAAAAAGAAAAGAATTACACTCTTTCATTTATATATTAACTTTCATAGAAAAGAGGGGAAAAAAAAAGAAAAATTGATTGCTTTTGGCTTTTTCTTACATTGAATTTTCTCTTTTGGTATATTAATTAATAATATATTATTTAATAGGCAAAGTCCTGAGTTAATTTTTTAAATTTCCTTTTCCAATTAAATAAAATAAGAAATGGCCCAAAAAATTAAATAAAGAAGAAAATATACGGCAGGAGTACAACAGGCAGTGAGATCTCCCGTCAGGAGAATGACTGTGTCCTTCAGTCCTCCGGAATTACTGGACATTAATTAAAAGCAGAATAACACTTAATTAATAAATGAATAATACAAGGGGCTATACTATATGCTATCAGGATCATATATCTATAAAATAAGTCCAAACAAATCCTGATATAATTTTCAAAAGAAAAGTTATACCAAACTGGAAATTATTTCGGAAAACGACTTCGAAAGAAACTCGTACTTGCTAATTGACATGTATTTCGTAACTCATGTATAGATCTCGTGAAGATCGTGCTACGACGAACACCGAGTTAGGGATTATTACGATTGCTTCACTTCTCAATTTCTGCTGTGTTCGAGTTTATATTAATCTGCCTTATGAGTTATGACACTTGTAGAAAACAGCATTGATGGAGCTTCTGAACTTAAAAGAAATCTCTTCCGAAGCCTTGGGAGATTTAAACTTTCTACTCATGTAACTTGTGAAACTAAAACTACGTACCCAATTTCTTCGGATATTAGTATTACACGTGTAATTTGCAAATCATACTCAACATTGAACCAAAAAATCATCTCGTTTAATTCTTATCTCGATATTGTGCAAACTTTCGATGTGCAAATCGATCAGAAATCTCAACCGGTACATTGTGACCGATCAATTCCAACTCGTAACGACAGGTTTTAATTTCCCATCATTAGCTTTGTCTATTCTCTATATACTCAAAACAAAAACAAAAACAAAGAACAAAGAGAGAGAGAGAGAGAGAGAGGGGAAACGGATCAAAAGAAGAACAAATTGTAACCCTAGGTAGAACCTTATGAAAGGAGGACTTGAAATATTACATTTGTTTACTCGACTGGGGTCTCTGAGATGCTCTCCAAGTGCGGCCTCCATATCCCGACTCTGCCCCGTCGCCCGTCCCTCTGCGTGGAGATCTTCTCCGACAGTATCTCGCTCAAGTACCGATCTGACACAAGCAAGTCAGACACCAAGATCGCTCCCGCGCTGCCGCTGTCCCTCCGGTTGCGATCCGACGGTGCCGAAGACGGTTCCCTCTTCTTCCTCCTCGAGCCTCTTGACCGGCTGTTCTTCTGATCGGGCGTGGATGGGGCCGGCATGAGGAAGTAAATCTCGCCCCGCTGGAGTTCAGCTTCGGGCGGGACGATCACGATCTTGGGGACTCCCTTGTCGCCGTCTTCCCCAGATGGCGACGAGGGCTTCTTGAGCACGTGCTTCGGATGCAGCTTCATGACCTCGGCCGCAGTGATTGAACCGCTGATCTCCTCGACATAACCGTTCGAGTGAACGATTCGGACCACGTCAAGGAACCCGCACGGGAGAATGCAGGAGATGCAGCACTTGATTGTGCTCTTCATTGCTCCTCCTGCTCCCATGTCTATTAGTACCTCTCTCTCTCTCTCTCTCTTAATCACATGTACATGTACAGTACTATAGAGATTGTTTCATGGAAGAGAATTAGAGAGAAGCAGAGAGACAATTACATAGGGAAAGAGGAAAAATAGTTGTATGGGGAGGCAGGACAGATATGATAGGAGGAGAGGAGGAAGCAACGAGGGCTTCTTCTTTTTCTTTTTCTTTTTCTTTTTCTTTTTTTCTTAATTACTATTATATTTTATTCGTAAAAACTATTAAGTATATTGATTAAGATTAATCTTATTTAGTATTGACTTGACTCTGATCCTAAGATATTTTTAATGGATTTTGAGCAATTAATCTGTGAGTAAAATTTGTTTAATAAACATTCAATTTATTGTTGAGTGATATTTATAATAATTCTTTAGTTTGGATGTCAGGGGCATGGAGTTATTATTGTTGACATGAGACTTTTATTTGAAGTATTGGGAAGAAATTACTTTCCACTAGAAATGTTAAGAAAGAGACATTCCATTCCTTGTAATCTTTTGATAGATTATTATGCAACATGTACTAATGAATACACACACACACACACACACACACACATATATATATATATATAATATCAACTATCATTATCCCAAAGCTGATTAGAAAAAATAAACTATATGTTTAACCCCAACAACTTTCGTTTACATCGATAGTGTTCGCTATATTATAATATGGCGTAACCATTAGGTTCGAGCGCTCCTAGGGATGGATCCGCTTGATGGATGTGGTCCCAAACTCTTAAAGAGATAATTCCTATGTAAATATCGTTATAAGCTTCCGTACGAATTTTCAAATTACTAGTAGCTATTTATCCCATAAATAAATTCCACTTCCTCTAAACTTTTCTGTCTTTGTTTCGGCCATCATTCCAAATTCTGGGCCGATCATGGGAGAGGATAATAGTCACCATAAAAAACTTACAGCATGTTGATAATTTAGGTTGTTCCGTGCTGAGACCTTATATTACTGACTTCGAACATGAAACCATAACGTACACTCAGTAGACATAAGTGTGGGATCCAGTCACATTGCAGTAAAAGAAAAAGACAAAAACTTTCGTACGTACGAAATGATGTCTTACGGGGGCGGATCAACATCTTCTCTTCTGATAATGAGACTCTTTCTTCAACTTATATGTTAAGATCCATTCCTATTCGGGTGTCTGACCACAAATTAGTTTTAGTTGCTTTCCATTTTCTATAATGCAGGTAAAATATCAGCAACTGATAGCGAAATTTGTCAATTCACAGATCCCGAATTTCTCTGCAATATTTTTCCTTTTTTTTTTTCCTTTTCAATTTCCTCCGATCGAGTTGCTTGGAGGTTGAAATTCATGCCATGAATAATTGCAGTTTGCACCATTCGGTGTACTTTGGCTTTTGGAAGCCAATCATTTATGGACCCATATGAGAGCTGGAGGCCCCTCTCCTCTCCTCTCCTCTCCTCTCCTCACTAACTTCAATAATTTTGGGGTTGGGACGGAAGGCCGTGGCGGGGCCTTTCCTATGTTCGACATGTTACCCCCATGATTGGGATCGCCTCTTATCGTTCCAGACAAAGCTAATCCTCCAAAAGATTTCCTCTCCAATTTCATTTCATGAGGTCACATCAAACTCCATCCGTCCTAGTCATGCCTAATTTCCTGCCATTCGGTGATACCAAATTACCAACCTGCTAGAGCTAATTAGTGTCTTCCTTAGAATCACTTCACTAAAGTTAGTGAGCCTCTCGTTTTTTTTTTTCCTTCTTTTTGAATTATAAAAAAGGCCTATAAAGTATAAACTTAATAAAGAGAGCATGATTAAAATTTCTCGATTTTAGATAAAGTCGTGCGCCACTATACTATACATCTCTTATATTTGAAACAATTGCTATAATTATTTGTGAAGACAGAAGACCATGACAAGCTTTGTTTCATCACCAAAACCATATAGGTTGCATATCATATAGTAACCACTGAATTGCGTGTTACCCTACGAATTACATGCTCTTGTGAGCATTTTAATGTATATATATATATATATATCTCTTATACTTTTTCTTTATTTGCTAAACTATACAAAATTTTTTGGAGATCATAAATGCTTGGAGTTGTGCACTGAGTTGATAAGACTTTATATTGAACAATAAGAGGGTCCCCCAACTCCCACAGAAAGATAAAGAAAGATAGCTACTAATTATTATTTCGCATGAGTGGATATCTCTGGACGAGAATGGCCGGAGGAGGACAATATATATACAACGTATCATAAATCGAAACCGTGGAAATTAAATATATGGTATGCCGTATCAGTATTTATAATTTGTGATAATATTAATCCTATAATAACAATTTGCTTTTTGCAAACATCCGGAGGGAGAGGAGGGGGAGGGGTATTTGTGAGCTTTCAATATGTTCGAGTAACACTAACTTAGGTTGATTTAAGTAATTTTTATTCTCTTTAAAATAAGATCTCGAGTTCGCATCCTATAAATGAAAAATGCTCACTTTGAGAGAATTTTACATCTTAATGAGACGATCTAATTAGTGAATTAATCAAGAATTTTTGGATAATAAGGTGCTTCTGGGTATATATACATATGCTCATGCAAGCGAGATCATGTGACCTGTGGCTTTAGTTGGAAAGTGAGTGCCTCAACGCTTCTTTTTACCGTATCTTTCTTTTGAGTGATTTTAGGATTTTTAGGAGTTTTGACCACAGCCAATTATGTAGTTTCTTTTTTTTTGGGTAAATCAATCAAGTTTTTTCTAGTTGATCTATCCTAGCCAATTATCGATTAGAACTCTAAAGTTTTAAAACCACGAGGCTTATTAGATGAAAGCTTACATAAAAAAATGTCCTTTGGGATCTCTTACTTTTCTTTAAGTAGAATTGGGTTCTCTTTCTTTATAGACATCATGTAAATGTTTCACAAAACTTATAATTTGATCCATATGTCTGTATATCTATTTCTATCACTATCTCTATCTCCATTCTATATATAAAAAGTACCCCTAATAATTTCCAATATTTTCATATTTCTAGGACTACTTTGTCATCTTTCAGTGGTCTCATTTCAGGGCAACAGTTATTTCATTCGAAACCTTAAATCTCAGTAAAATGTCATGCATTCGAGGAAGAGATCTTAATACAGTGGCACATGATGTCCACTCGGCACGTAAGTATCCTAGGTTCAATACTTACTAGTGGGACTTTTACGCTTCTTTATTTCGCTTCGTTTCCTATCATTATATTTGGCTATAAGTTCCTTTATAAAATTTTAAAAAAAAAAATTCATCATGACTTCGGCATTCTCTCCTAACCACCGATCATCAGCTTTGTTCCTTCGCAAGCCATGCTAAATCACTCTATCTTGAGCCGCTGTATTCTGCTACATCTGACCGGTCCTTATGCACACTGACCATTTTCCCCAAAAATTGGTCAATGACCTATAGGAATTACTTAACCGTAATAAGTAATAAAATTGAAAGACAATTCAAATAGCACGTTGGATAAATAAAATATTATAAAATTAAATGAATTTCACTAGTATAAGAATTTGGAAATTCAAACCGATACAAAGATGAAACCGGAAGATCAGAAGACACGAGAAAACCGAGTCATGTGTTTCACACAAACCCCTTAAAACAGATTCGTCCCCTCAGGGCATGCTCGAGGTCACGTGGGCTTCTGTTTCCCAAGATAAAACTGCATCGAGTGCAGCTAGCAGCACGAGCTATCCGCACACTAGCGAACCAGAAAACGAAGTTTAACACTCTCACTTAACTATGCAATTCTCTTTCTTATGAAAAAAAAATGACGGGAATTTATAATTTATAGACAATCGATCAATGAATACATGCTATTGATGATGGTTATATAATTGATGGTGTTTTTTCAATTCCTTGCAATTGACGGTACCGTTCAATTCACAACAATTAATGGTGTCCTTTCAATTTCAAGGATTGATAGTATCCTTTCAAATTCCACAAATCGTTATTCAATACATTCATTTCATTAATGAGAAACAATTTCTCATTCACCAATGCCATAATTTTCCAACAATCCCCCATATGAATGAAAAAAAAAATTAATTTTTTTTAACTCACTAAGAGTGTTCAATAGTTGAACCCTACATAGGATAGGTATGTGTCACCACCCTTGAACCATCCCTTATGAAATGCATGTACTTTACTAGTTGTCTAGTAGACATGATATCCTTGAACTGTTATGTTATTTTGTGTAAAGATGACACATACCTCACATAGAAATCAACTAACTTCCTTTCGGTTCTCATTGTTGTGTCCATTTTGGTCATGGAACACCATCCTGGTTCTGCAAGAGTTTCTGAAAAATTAAGTCCATATAAATTCTCCTTTGAAACGGCCCCACTTCTCTCTCACATATGTGATTTCACATATCATTAAAGCAATTTAAAGTGTTGGTCTTATCCGTTTATCACTGTTTCATCAATGAATGGTCCAGAGATTTTCTCCCCATAATGATTTAATTCGGTTCTATAACTTGGTTGTCCCATTGAACCTAGATTTTGGGATCTCTAGTCAACTAGGTTGGGTGTCCGCTATAAAACATTTCCTCTAATGGGCTTTAGACCCATTCCCTTTTACAACTTCTCAAACTGCTCTTTACTTAACCCTTTGGTTAGTGGATCCGCTATATTATCCTTTGACCGCACGTAGTCAATAAATATAATTTCAGTTGAGATCAGTTGTCTAATAGTATTATGTCTACGACGTATATGTCTAGACTTACCATTATACATATTACTCTGTGCCATTCCAATTGCCGTTTGACTATCACAGTAGATACAAATTGGTGGCATAGGTTTTTTCCATTCATGAATGTCCTCTAGAAAATGGCGCAGCCGTTCAGCTTCTTCTCCACATTTATCTAGAGCAATAAACTCAGATTCCATTGTGGATCTAGCGATAACAGTTTGTTTGGAGGACTATCATGACACTGTTGCACCTGCTAGTGTGAACACATATCCACTAGTGGTTTTGAATCCGTTATATCAGATATCCAGTTTGCATCATTGTACCCCTCTAGGACAGCTGGATATCTAATATAGTGTAGCCCGTAATCTCGAGTGTACCTAAGGTATCTGAGTACCTTGACAATTGCCTTCCAATGGTCCCCACTCGGATTACTCGTATATTTGCTAAGTCTACTAACCGAGTATGCAATATCCGGCCTAATACAACTCATCAGATACATTAGACTTCCAATGATCCGTGAGTATTCTAACTGAGATATACTCTCTCATCTATTATTTGATAGATGAAGATTATTGTTTATTGGAGTTTTTGAAATTCCAGAATCATTTTTGCTAAAGTTTATCTATGTAGTGTGATTGACTCAAAATTAGTCCATTTGATGTTCTCATGATTTTAATTCCTAAAATCACATCAACGAGTCTCATATATTTCATGTCAAATCTCGAATTCAGCATATTCTTCGTAGATTTGATCATTCTATCATCAATACCAACAATAAGTATGTCATCCACGTAGAGACATAAAATGACGTAACTATTTTCTGTCTCTTTAATGTATACATATTTATCACACCCATTGATCTTAAATCCATTGGAAATCATTGTATTACCGAATTTTTCGTGCCACTGCTTAGGTGCTTGTTTCTGCTAGTTCCACGGGGCGCAACGGAAGCGAAAAAGGAACAGAAATTCAAAATTTCCTACCCGTGAAACTAATTCCAAGACCTACTAGAAGAATAAGAGTAAATAAAAGCGTACCTGGAATATTTAAAATTGTCGACCAAGCGTCCCACGCGTGACGCCTCTACCGGTGTCCACACCGACTTTGTCGACGAGTCTTCGAGATCGGCGGTGCTAGCGACCAACACTCGAAAGAAACACTAATGCGACACCCGAAATTTTTCAGACTAATGGACCTAATTTGGATTGAACAATTCAACCCAAATTATTATATACATACACATATGCACGCACTATATATATCTGAGCACTTATATGAGTGCGTTTTATATATATCTATATATATACTTATGCATACATATATATCACATATATATGCATACCCTGTTACCCATACTTACTGCCATATATATACACATATATATAGGCTTGAGGATGGGGCAATTTGCTTGTCCCACCGATGTGGGATAAGAGAAATTAAGAATTTCAAGAGCCAAGTGCATGGCTAAGTGTCATTATACAATTGGCCCATGTGTTACCATATAATAGACTCCAAGTGGTTCAATAAAAATAGCCACTTAGCACACCATTAAATCAAATAAATCGGGTCTAATTAATCGGTAAATTTAATCTCATTAAATATCCGATTAATTGGTCGCACCTAAATCATCTAATCTCTATTAGACGATTTTATTTGTTTCAAAATATCTCGTCAATTTAGTCGTCGTGTGTGACCCTGTAGGTTCCCAATTACGTTGACAGTAATATCAAAATCTCTATTTCAATATTACAAACAGTGAGCGGCATCTAGCAATGCATCACTGTTACTCAAGTAATCTAAAAGTCAATTTCTCGACGAACCTCGTGACCTATATTACCGTGTAATATAATCCATTGTCCCCTATATCTCTATTGAGCCCAAGGCATGGTCGATGACATCCTTGTATGGCTCAATATTTCTCTTTCTTGGTTTACCGGTTAAGTCTATCAGAACAAATGAGCTCGATATCGTTATATCGACTCATTTGGGTATGCATACACTTTTAGACTTAACCACCAAGTGGCCGTGAGATATCGCTCCCGTTTTGTAGGAGGGACAAATCCTATCTTGGTCACTCACATTCTTTTCCATGCTTTGTGGCATACCCAATAACTATCTTTATAACCAGCCAGTTACGGTGGCGTTTGACAGTATCAAAATATACGACATTACACGTAGGAATCCATGGTGACCTCAAGTCAAAGGACCATTACACTATAGTCACTTTGAGATATACTAATGACAGTCACGCAACAACCCATGTAGCAATCTCATGGCGGGTCAGTCCAATACACATTACTCTTAATGTATACATGTGGTGTGATTTGATATCTCCATATCCATGACCTATGAGATTTGGTCATCAATCAACACTCACACTAGTCTAACCGTATTACCGTTGTCCTAATTAACGATAATACTTTGACTATGGACATTTAGGAATAATGTTCAGTAATTATAGGATCTCACAATCAAGTCACACTTGATGCCTATTGAACCTACTATTCCAAGGACATTATTGTGTAAAATCATATTTAGCGCAATTTACACAATAACAGATATGCCTCGTAATATAATGAAATAGATATCATATTACAGAACTGATTATAGATTGCCTCTAGGGCATACACCAATTCCCAACAATCTCCCACTTGCACTAGAGCCAATCTGGCATCTGTCTAATGCCAATAGATCTAGTGTGAGCCTCGTGCTTGCGCTGCACAAGAGGCTTCGTAAGTGGATCTGCGAGATTCTCATCTGTTGGTATTCTGCATATCTTCACATCTCCTCTGTCGATGATCTCGCGAATGAGATGGAAGCGTCTGAGTATATGTTTGGATCGCTGGTGAGACCTGGGTTCCTTAGCTTGCGCAATGGCTCCATTGTTGTCACAATAGAGATCCACTGGGTCTACGATGCTAGGAACCACAGCAAGTTCTGTCACGAACTTCTTGATCCAAACGGCCTCTTTTGCAGCGTTAGAGGCAGCAATATACTCGGCCTCTGTGGTAGAATCGGCTACTGTCTCCTGTTTGGAACTCTTCCAACTCACAGCACCTCCATTCAGGCAGAACACATACCCTGACTGCGATCTACTGTCGTCCTTATCGGTCTGGAAACTAGCATCGGTGTAACCTCTTACAACGAGCTCTTCTTCGCCTCCATATACCAAAAACATCTCCTTAGTCCTTCGTAAGTACTTAAGGATGTTCTTTACTGCAATCCAGTGTCTTTCACCTGGATCTGATTGGTATCGACTCGCCATACTCAAAGCATACGAGACATCTGATCGAGTGCATAACATAGCATACATGATGGATCCAATAGCTGACGCATATGGAATCCTATTCATGCGGTCCCTCTCCTCTCGAGTAGAAGGACACTGAGCCTTCGAAAGGCTTATGCCATGTAACATAGGCAGCGACCCTTTCTTAGAATCCTGCATGCTAAATCGCCGAAGCACTTTATCTATGTATGCACTCTGACTTAGGCCAAACAGTCTCTTGAATCTATCTCTATAGATCTTGATACCTAGCACATAGGTAGCTTCGCCTAAGTCCTTCATAGAGAAACACCTTCCCAACCAAGTCTTCACAGACTGTAAGGAAGGAATGTCATTTCCGATCAGAAGTATGTCGTCTACATACAACACCAGGAAGATCACTACGCTCCCACTAACCTTCTTGTAAACACAGGGTTCATCTTCATTCTTAATGAAACCAAACTCTTTGATTGCATCATCAAAACGAAGATTCCAGCTCCTAGAAGCTTGCTTCAGCCCATAATAGACCGTTGTAGCTTACAAACCTTTCCGGCACTATGTGGATCGACAAAACCCTCAGGTTGTGTCATATACACATCCTCGAGGAGCTTCCCGTTCAGGAAAGCAGTTTTGACATCCATTTGCCAGATCTCATAATCATAATAAGCTGCAATTGCAAGCAAGATCCTGATGGATTTAAGCATAGCTACCGGGGAAAAGGTTTCGTCATAGTCAACACCATGAACTTGTCTGAAACCTTTTGCCACAAGTCGGCCCTTAAAGGTAATCACATTACCGTCCATATCAGTCTTCTTCTTGAAGACCCACTTACACCCAATGGGTTTTGCCCATTCAGGTGGATCAACCAAAGTCCATACTTGGTTAGTGTACATGGACTCCATCTCAGATCTCATGGCCTCCAGCCATTTCTCAGAGTCAGGGCCTATTACGGCTTCCGCATAGGTTGTAGGCTCATCATTATCTATGAGCAATACGTCATTGTCTTGAGTCACGAGAAATCCATATCTCTCGGGCTCATGACGTATCCTACTAGACCTACGAGGCTCCTGTGTCACCTGTGTAGAAGATTGTGCCACAACAACTTGTGGTACTTGTTCTGAAACATCGCCCGTCGATTGGTCAATGTCATTTTGTGGTAGAACTTCCCCAAGTTCTAATTTCCTCCCACTAGTTCCTTTGGAGAGAAACTCTTTCTCAAGGAATACCGCAGTTCGAGCGACAAACACTTTGCCCTCGATAGGATTATAGAAATAGTATCCTCGAGTTTCCTTAGGATACCCCACGAAGTAACATTTGTCCGATTTAGGGCCAAGCTTATCCGAAGACAATCTCTTTACATAAGCTTCGCAACCCCATATCTTTAGAAAAGACATCTTGGGACGTTTCCCATACCACATCTCATATGGTGTCCTTTCAACTGATTTCGACGGAGCATTGTTTAATATGAGAGCAGCTGTCTGTAGAGCATATCCCCAGAAGGAGTCAGATAAGTTTGCATGACTCATCAAAGATCGAACCATATCTAATAAAGTTCGATTCCTCCTCTCAGCTACACCATTCCATTGTGGTGTTCCAGGTGGAGTCAGTTGAGATAAAATCCCACACTGTTTAAGATAGTCAGCGAACTCATAGCTCAAATATTCACCTCCTCGATCTGATCGAAGAACTTTAATGCTCTTACCCAACTGATTCTCCACTTCATTCTTAAATTCTTTGAACTTTTCAAAGGATTCAGATTTGTGTTTCATCAAATACACATATCCAAATCTACTGAAATCATCAGTAAATGTAATGAAGTAGAGATACCCACCTCTAGCAAGCTTGTTCACTGGTCCACATACATCAGTATGTATGAGAGCCAGATGATCACTAGCTCGCTCACCTTTTCCAGTAAAAGGGGCCTTAGTCATTTTCCCCATTAAGCAAGGTTCGCATGTCTCGATCGATTCTAAATCAAACGAGTCCAGTAATCCATCTTTATGGAGTCTAGAGATGCGATTCTCGCTAATATGGCCTAAACGACAATGCCAGAGGTAAGTCGGGTTCGAATCATTAGATTTGAGCCGTTTGGTTTCCACATTATAAATAGGCGTATCTAGATCAAGAACATACAGACCATTACTTAAATGTGCACTGCCATAATATACATCATTCATGTACATAGAACAACACTTGTTCTTGATAGTGAAACAAAATCCCTTCTTGTCCAAACAAGAAACAGATATTATGTTTCTACTAATAGCAGGTACATAATAACAGTCGTTAAGATCTAATACAAGCCCAGTAGGCAAAACTAGGTGATAAGTCCCTACAGTTAATGTTGCAACTCTTGCTCCATTTCCAACTCGTAGGTCCACCTCGCCCTTTGCCAACGATCTACTGTTCTTTAGGTCCTGCATATTTCCACAAATATGAGCACCACACTCGGTATCTAATACCCAAGATGTAGAAGTAGTAGATACATTGATCTCTATAACATGGATACCTGAAGTAGAAGTCTCACTTCCCTTCTTCTTCTTCAACTCCTCTAGGTATACCTTACAATTCCGCTTCCAATGTCCAGTGTTGCCACAATGGAAGCAGTAATCATTCCTCGCCACCTTGGCTTTAGGCTTCAACGTACCCAAGTCATACTTGGATGCACCTTTAGCCCTCTTGCCTTTACTCTTGCCCTTGCCCTTTCTTTTGGTCCCTTGGACCATTAGAACGGATGTCCCCTTGCTGATATCATGCTCAGCTGTTCTCAACATGCTAAGCAGTTCAGGCAATGGTTTATTGTAGTCATTCATATTATAGCTCATAATGAACTGACTATAACTGCTGGGCAGCGACTGTAGGACTAAATCTGTGGCCAACTCTTGACCAAGAGGAAATCCCAGTCTTCCCAGAGTCTCGACGTACCCAATCATCTTGAGTACATGAGGACCTACCGGGCTACCCTCAGTCAACCTTGCTTGAAAAAGTGCTTTAGAGATCTCGAATCTCTCATGTCGGGCCTGCTCTTGATAGAGCTGCCTGAGATGCACGATCATATCGTACGCCTTCATGTTCTCGTGTTGCTTCTGAAGCTCCGAGTCCATGGTGACTAACATGAGACATCCGACGTTTACGGCATCATCATGATGCTTACTATAAGCATCTTTCTCAGCTTGGGGGGCATCGTCAGGCGGTGGCGCAAGAAGAGGTTGCTCTAAGACATATAGCTTCTTTTCTTGGGTGAGAACAATTCTCAAGTTTCGATACCAACCAAGGAAATTATTCCCTGACAGTTTGTCCTTATCAAGGACGGATCGCAAACAGAAAGTACTAGAAGTGCTCCCTGCCATGGTAACTACCATAGAAATATACAAAATAAGTATTATGACACAACAATATTTAATGAGGACTTTATAAATATTGCTCCCACTATTTATATCAAATCAATGACCCTCAACATTGATTCAGAGAATATCATTCTCATAGTAGCTCAAGATCCATATCTCACCAAGCTCTGAGTCAGCAAGGGCTGATTCACCCAGAACTGGCTATTTAGGTAGGGAACTCACTTTCCCAATTGCATCACATGCAACTCTTGATTAGTTGGGTGAATAACTCCTTATTCAAATCTATCTTATAGATCGATGCCCAACTACATGCCTCTGAACTCCTAATCCTATTAGACTTGCTCAGTTAAGTCCGACCCACTGGTAAACACAACGTCTTACTAGGATAGATAAGGGCATCCTGCGAAGGCAAGGTCTACACACTCATCGATCTTGGTCTTGACGAGCGTTACACGGTGGAAGGATATGGACTTAATATTTTGAGGGATTTGATTAACATTTAATCGATCTCACTATACACTATTATGTAACTATTACATAATAGTCCACACGTATAACTATTATACTAACACAACTAGGACATAGTCCATGTCTAACAGTCATGCACCGCAAATATCAAACATAATCATACCAGTACCAAGCATAAAATCATATTTTATGCTATTATCTACTCAGATTCTAACTAGCTAGGCTCTGATACCAATTGCTAGTTCCACGGGGCGCAACGGAAGCGAAAAAGGAACAAAAATTCAAAATTTCCTACCCGTGAAACTAATTCCAAGACCTACTAGAAGAATAAGAGTAAATAAAAGCGTACCTGGAATATTTAAAATTGTCGACCAAGCGTCCCACGCGTGACGCCTCTACCGGTGTCCACACCGACTTTGTCGACGAGTCTTCGAGATCGGCGGTGCTAGCGACCAACACTCGAAAGAAACACTAATGCGACACCCGAAATTTTTCAGACTAATGGACCTAATTTGGATTGAACAATTCAACCCAAATTATTATATACATACACATATGCACGCACTATATATATCTGAGCACTTATATGAGTGCGTTTTATATATATCTATATATATACTTATGCATACATATATATCACATATATATGCATACCCTGTTACCCATACTTACTGCCATATATATACACATATATATAGGCTTGAGGATGGGGCAATTTGCTTGTCCCACCGATGTGGGATAAGAGAAATTAAGAATTTCAAGAGCCAAGTGCATGGCTAAGTGTCATTATACAATTGGCCCATGTGTTACCATATAATAGACTCCAAGTGGTTCAATAAAAATAGCCACTTAGCACACCATTAAATCAAATAAATCGGGTCTAATTAATCGGTAAATTTAATCTCATTAAATATCCGATTAATTGGTCGCACCTAAATCATCTAATCTCTATTAGACGATTTTATTTGTTTCAAAATATCTCGTCAATTTAGTCGTCGTGTGTGACCCTGTAGGTTCCCAATTACGTTGACAGTAATATCAAAATCTCTATTTCAATATTACAAACAGTGAGCGGCATCTAGCAATGCATCACTGTTACTCAAGTAATCTAAAAGTCAATTTCTCGACGAACCTCGTGACCTATATTACCGTGTAATATAATCCATTGTCCCCTATATCTCTATTGAGCCCAAGGCATGGTCGATGACATCCTTGTATGGCTCAATATTTCTCTTTCTTGGTTTACCGGTTAAGTCTATCAGAACAAATGAGCTCGATATCGTTATATCGACTCATTTGGGTATGCATACACTTTTAGACTTAACCACCAAGTGGCCGTGAGATATCGCTCCCGTTTTGTAGGAGGGACAAATCCTATCTTGGTCACTCACATTCTTTTCCATGCTTTGTGGCATACCCAATAACTATCTTTATAACCAGCCAGTTACGGTGGCGTTTGACAGTATCAAAATATACGACATTACACGTAGGAATCCATGGTGACCTCAAGTCAAAGGACCATTACACTATAGTCACTTTGAGATATACTAATGACAGTCACGTAACAACCCATGTAGCAATCTCATGGCGGGTCAGTCCAATACACATTACTCTTAATGTATACATGTGGTGTGATTTGATATCTCCATATCCATGACCTATGAGATTTGGTCATCAATCAACACTCACACTAGTCTAACCGTATTACCGTTGTCCTAATTAACGATAATACTTTGACTATGGACATTTAGGAATAATGTTCAGTAATTATAGGATCTCACAATCAAGTCACACTTGATGCCTATTGAACCTACTATTCCAAGGACATTATTGTGTAAAATCATATTTAGCGCAATCTACACAATAACAGATATGCCTCGTAATATAATGAAATAGATATCATATTACAGAACTGATTATAGATTGCCTCTAGGGCATACACCAATTCCCAACAGTTTCAACCCATACAATGATTTGACCAATTTACAAACTTTCCTTTCTTTTCCTGGAGCCATAAACCCATCGGGTTGTTCCATATAGATTTCTTCATCTAAATCTCCATTTAGGAAAGTTGTTTTCACATCCATTTGATGAACTTCCAAATTACGTAGTGTCGCAATTGCAAATATCATCCTAATGGAATTTATTCTCGTCACAGGAGAATAAGTATCAAAATAGTCCAAGCCTTCCTTTTGCTTGTATCCCTTAATTACAAGCCTGGCCTTGTACTTATCAATGGATCCATCTGCTTTCATTTTCCTCTTAAAGATCCATTTGGATCCTAAGAGTTTACAACCAGTGTGGGGAGATCCACTAATTTCCAAGTGTGATTCTACATAATCGAATCAATTTTACTTTTGATTGCCCCTTTCCAAAGAGGTCCTTCAGAGGAATTCACTGTTTCAGCATAGCTTTGTGATTCATTTTCTAACAAATATGCTAGAAAATCATTCCCGAATGATTTTTCAATTCTAGCTCTTTTGTTGCGTCTAGGTTCAATCTCTTGATCTGAACCTTGCCTTTCATGATCTACGTCATGAAGTCCATCATCCATAGTGTGTGAGGTTCGTTTCGATGAACTCGATGCCTCATTCAATTTACATGGAAATACATCTTCAAAGAACGATGCATTCCTTGATTCCATTATCGTGTTCTTGTGTATATCGGGGAATCTTAAGATTCATGCACAAGAAATTGATAAGCACTATTGTTATGTGCATAGCCAATAAGGATGCAGTCCACCGTCTTAGGACCGATCTTTACTTTCTTTGGTGTCGGAATGACTACTTTTGCCAAGCACCCCCACACTCGCAAGTGATTGTAGGATGGTTTCCTACCTCTGAATAATTCATAAGAGGTCTTTTCCTCTTTCTTTCGAGTTACCTTATTCAATAGGTAATTGCTTGACAATATTGTTTCACCCCACATATTTTAAGGTAATCATGAACTTAATAACATCGCATTCATCATGTCTTTCAATGTGCGATTTTTACGTTTAGCAACACCATTAGATTGAGGTGAATAGGGGTCACTTCGTGTATAATTTCGTGTTGTGCACAAAATTGCTCGAAAGGCGTTACGTATTCTCCTCCTCTGTCACTCCTCAATCTCTTGATTTTCTTGTTGAGTTGATTCTCAACTTCATTTTTATAGAGAACAAATTTCTCTATGGCCTCATCTTTGATTTTCAACAAATATACATAAAAGTATTTTGTACTATCATCGATAAAGGTAATAAAATAATTATTACCACCTCTTGTTGTTGCGAACTTTAAATCGCATACATCACTATGAATTAGATCAAGTGGCTCGGTGTTCCTTTCAATTGTTTGAAAGGGTGACCTTGTCAATTTTGCCTCAACACAAATTTCACATTTGTGCTGTGAATCAATTTGGAATGTAGGTATGTGATTCAAGTTAATTAATCTACGCAAATATTACGATTAACATGACCTAGTCTTCCATGCCACAAATCAGGAGACTCAATCAAATATGTAGAAGAACCAAAATTCTTATTGATTATAATTATTACATTGAGCTTAAAAAGCCAATCACATACATATCCTTTTCCTACATACATTCCAGACTTGGACAAAATAACTTTGTCTAACTCAAAAACCATCACGAACCCATGCTTGTTCAGCAATGATCCGGAGACTAAATTCTTCCGAATCTCAGGTACATACAATACGTTGTTCAGAGTCAGCTTCTTTCCTGAAGCCATCTTCAAGACCACCTTGCATTGACCTTCAACAACAGAATGAGCAGAGTTTCCCATATAGATCCTCTCTCCAGTGACCGGTTCGAGCATAGTGAACAGGTCTCTGTATGAGCACACATGTCTAGTGGCATTGGTATCAAGCCACCATTCATTCGGGTTGGACCCAATGAGGTTCACCTCTGAAACCACAACAGATAGGTTGATGTCTGCCACATATCGGGCCATCTCATTAATTATGTTTGCTTCATGGTCTTTTTTCCTTTTTGGGAGCCTGCAGTCAGCAGATTTGTGACCTTTCTTGTCACAGTTGAAGCATTTCCCCTGAAACTTGGGCTTGGAGACTCCTCCATTCATACCCAGTTTCTTCTTGCCTTTTTTGTTCTTGGAGTTTTGCCCTTGCTCCATGACATTTACCTTAGTAGCAGAAGGAAGGATGAGATCCTTTCCGAAGTTCTTATTATCTTCTTCAATTTGAAAACTTGACAACAAAATCCTCCATTATCATTTCCTTCCGCTTATACTTCAGATAATTCTTGAAATCTTTCTAACTATGAGGCAGCTTCTCAATGACAACAGCCACTTGAAAGGATTCACTTAGAGCCATCCCCTCAGCCTGAACTCATGCAAGAGCACTTGAAATTCCTGCACTTGACTCATTACGATCCTTGAATCGACCATTTTAAAATCAAGGAACCGTCCAATGAGAAATTTCTTCGCACTAGCATCCTCTGATTTATATTTACGGTCCAAGGATTCCCATAGCTCCTTTGTCATCTTAAACCCCTAATAGACACTATACAAGGAATCATGAAGACTATTCATGATATAGTTCTGGCAAAGATAGTCGGAGTGCTTCCAAGCGTTAACCGTACTAAGAGCCTGCACATTTGATTCCCCCACAGATAGGGTTGGAGCATTTTCAGTCAAGAACCTTGCAAGGTTCAGAGTTGTGAAGTAGAATAACATCTATTGCTGCCATCTCATGAAGTTCAACCCATTGAACTTCTCGGGCTTCTCGACATGGTTCACAGGAACCATCGAGGGAGCAGCCACGTTTTGGCTAACCAAATGGTTAGGCAACATAGGAGTAGGGCCGGAGCCAGTAGTCTAGCTTCCGTTGGTCGCATCCCCATTGTTCCCCGACGCCATTCGAATCGTTCAAAATAGAAAAGATTTGTTTCAAGATTGTAGGAATTCATTAACCGTAATAAGTAACAAAATTGAACGACAATTCGTATAGCACGTTGGATAAATAGAATGCTATAAAATTAAATGAATTTTACTAGTATAAGAATTTGGAAATTCAAACCGATACAAAGACGAAACCAGAAGATCAGAAGAAACAAGAAAGCTGAGCCTGTGTTTCACACAAACCCCTTGAAACAGATTCGTCCCCTCATGGCGTGCTCGAGGTCATGTGAGCGTCTGTTTCTCGGGATAAAACGGCATCGAGTGCAGTTAGCAACACGAGCTATCCACACACCAGCGAACTAGAAAACGAAGTTTAACACTTTCACTTAACTATGCAATTCTCTTTCTTATGAAAAAGAGAGAGGGAAATTTACAATTTATAGACAATTGATCAATGAATACATGCTATTAATGATGGTTATAGAATTGATGGTGTCCTTTCAATTTCTTGCAATTGACGGTACCGTTCAATTCGTAACAATTAATGGTGTTCTTCCAATTTCAAGGATTGATAGTGTCCTTTCAAATTTCACAAATCGCCATTCAATACATTCATTTCATTAATGAGAAATAATTTCTCATTCACCAATGCCATAATTTTCCAACATGACCTTCCTCCATCACTTTGCTCCCTCATCCCCAAACGATTGTACTCTCTATCTGATCATGTCTTTTTGGCCAAAGCATTTTTTGCCCTTCCAAAGGCTTGTTTAAGTTGCATCAAATAAATGCTTTTCCTTGCTCTTCTCCCGATCTGCCTTCTTTGTCCTCCTTTCACATTTCATGCTCGATTTTAAATCTACAAAGTGCTAAATGTCCCTAGCTATGACAGCTGCTTCGCTCCTGCTCACGCTTGATTATCACAGATCGACCGATCTCAATTTGCTTCATATAAAGACGGCGGGCGTCCTCTTCTTCTCAGATACGCATCCAAGAATTGTTTTGCTTGAAACAGGAAGTATCATCGTTTCTCAGTGAAGAGAAAAAATAGAGTGGAATTAACAGTACATTCATCATTGAAATACTTCGTTTACTTGTTATTTTAGCTACATAAGTGGCGATACATAGAAATGATTTCGTTTGATGCGAAATAACTGCTACCTCAAATTAAAAAGAAAAGAGAGCACGTGGCGTACCTGCAGTTACACTACATAATAACACTTAAAACGAGCCCCAACGTTTCTTCACAGTCCAGGGAAACTGACATATTATATATAGTGTCCTAATTCAAATCATGCATGATTTTCTTTTATAGACTCTTCACTTAGATATTATACAAAATTAGGTATAAATAGATTAAAATATATTTATACATAGATTAAAATATATTTATACCAATATATAACCGGAGAGACCATCCTTTGTATTTTACTTTTTAAGCGGACTACCCGTGGATGATCGACAAGAATACCATATCCTACCAAATATGAGATCTTTACTGCTGCATATCGCGGATGAAACAGCTAGCAATCATAAAATTTTGGGTGGCTTTGCCATGTGTAATCACTTGTTTTCAACCAGGTTCACTCAAGGATCGAGTGGAAATCCATGGCGCATATCGATCAGGAGAGGTCTCGAGCATAAAAGCAGACAGAAGAACAACTATACATGGCAAGATTGGATTTCAATCATAATTCAGAAAACACCAATGTTTTATTTAAAGTCCAAGCGATTCGCCCTCCGTTCCTGAGTGAACCTCAACGAGTTATCCACGTACTGACACAAGTATGATTGATTTTAATTTCACAGTACAGTTGGAGCGAACTTTTTGTGAAAACTTTTAAAATTTGTTCGGTTTTGCCTTTATGTGCAGTTTCGGATAAAATCTTATTATGAGCTCCACAAATCGTATATCTTCGTAAAAATCGGCATCATTTCACTACTGATTAATTATCATTTCACTCCTGAGTCCTGACTAATTAATCTTTGAACCCGTAAAAGAAAACAGACAATTTTTCGAGGATGGGCACGGGGATAAGTGATTCCCACTCATTTGTCATGAAAATATTCATTTTTGTGCAATTTCAGAAAAATAATTATTTCCTGATTAATAAAATATTTTTTGATCCTGTAACAGAAAAAAAGAAAAAGAAAAAGAAAAAGAAAAATAAATAAATAAATAAATATATATATGTATATTATCCGATTTTCTTCTTAAAAATGTAAAATGGGTCAAAATGAGGTTTTCTGGATAGTTCGGAGGTAGAAACCATCATAACTCGAACTAAAACTGGTTAGTTCATCATGGCAGTATGTCGGTATAACAGTTCACGTATGACAGTTCATGCGACGATTAGGTAAGCAACAATACAGTTCACGTGACGACTATCGCACGGGAGTAATTTTTAGGTCTCTGTAGTTGACTTCGAGTATTCAGTTAGTTCACGTGGTCTAAGACCCAATGAGGATTGGAGTAGCCACTACATCGTTTTATTTGACTGGTGAGCCATTTAAGTCATCTACGGAATCTGAATATTAACAATCTAAGGATTTATATGTTTATTCGATCTTTTTAACCAGAGAAACGAGTCTGGGGGCTTTGTTACGAAATTAGAGGCCCGCAAGCTAATATCTCCTTTTTGGTACTCCTAGGCTCCTAATAATTCTAACATTTTTTATTCGTTAAAGTCAAGTTATTTGATGCTAGGGTCGAGTCCATATTCGCGAATGTGCAAAGAAATTAAAGAATGAATTACAGATTCCGCACGACATACGTACTTATACAATTATGCATTCCGACTATTGAATAATGGGCCACACATTCGGGATAAGAAAGATAAATGGGCCATACATTCAAGCCAACATACATATATGCATGGTTGTCAGAATCGCGATTCGAATTGTAGAATCATACGATTCTATGATTCATGACGGGGTCACCGATTCTGATTGCAGGGGGTGAGTCGATTTTTGTAGATTCGGGCCGGAATCGCGAGCCAAACCGGAGAATCGCAGAATCGGGCCGATTTTGCGATTCTACGGTCGGGCCAGAATCAGCCCAAGCCTGGGCCCAGAAAGGGCCGAAGCCCAGGCCCAGAGACTCCCCCCCCCCCTCACTTCTTCTTTCTCCTGCCCACCCTTTCTTCATTCTCTGTTGTGATTTACCGGTTTAACCCTAATTTCTCGAAATTTCCAGTCGAAATCTTCCATAGTTCCATCCACCTTCGATTAACGGTGCTAGCTTGTCAGAGCGGCGGATACGTTCTTGAGTAGCGCGGCTACTCCGAGCTTCGATCAGGGGCAGGGCAGGACCGGCAAGTACGATTTTGAGTTGATTATCCCTCTATTGGAAGCCTCGGTGATGATCGAAATCCCGACATCCTTTGGGACGGGATTGTAAAACAGGCGCTATTCTAAATCCTCTTATATTATAATTGTAATATTGTTCCATTGATCACGTTGTTTTGTCAAAATATGGCTGTGCTCTTACGGTGTGTGTGTGTGTGTATATATATATATATATGCTATGATTCATTGTATCTTCCTTTTCTTTAATTTCTTATATGGTGTACAGAAATGCTTGATGATACCTAAACACATGTTTTCGTTGTTTGTATTTGATCTCTTGAGAGGTCACTATTTGATGCTTGAATTCTCTGTCGGGAATCTTCGTTCTCTCTAAAATACTGGTAGTAATAGCAATATTTAGTGCTCGGCTGCTCTCAGTTTCTGTTTGTCACTTCCTCAGTTCCTCTTCTTTTTTCATTTTTCCCCTTTGGTGTGTGTTTCATGTTTGTTTTTTTTATAAGACATGCCATCTGTGTGTGAAATATGGGTTTAGTAGTTAACACTTTCTCTTTCTAAAAACATGCAGTGCCCAAGCCCTTCGCTTCCACCACAGAATTCTAACTTTGGATGGTGTAATCACACATCAGGTCACTGCACAAAATTCAGTCTAGTACAAGCTTTGGTGACTTGCTTTTTCTCAGGTACCTTTTCCTCAACTCCCTCCCTTTTTCTGTAATAAATATCTGCTGCTTTGAGTGTTCGTTCTGGAATGAGTCGTTCTGGACTGAGTTGATCGGTTGAGTTGAGTTTGTGTTAGATTTGTTAAGTGAGTGACTGCTGAGTTTGGGTTGAACATAGATGGCTTCTGCAAGTGGATCTGGGAGTGCATCGGCTAGTAATACCGGGGTAGTGGCTAAATCTAGAAAAAATGCAACTGGAGTTAGAAATGATCCGACATGGGCACACGGCCATGAAGTTCCAGGAGAGAGGCTAAAGATTAAATGTAAATATTGTGACAAGATAGTTTCTAGAAGTCCCTATAGATTTAAGCATCACTTGGGATGTACCAAGATTAATGTGGCATCTTGTCCGGGGTTCCTGACGATGTTAAGAATAATATGCTCATTATTTGTATGCATTTGGAGGATCTTTCAATAAAGAAGAAACAAGCTAATAGTTGTGGGTTGGAAGATGATGATGTTGTAGACATTGATAAGGATGATGAAAATGCAGGGATTGGTACAAAAAGAAAGGGAAAGAAAACAACTGAAATTTCTGCTTTATTTAAGAAGAGAAGTTTGAGCATTTAAAGCAAGCAAAAACAACCGACTATTAATCAAATGATGAAAAAAGATTTGAGAGAGGATGTGTGCATGCAGATTGCTCGTTTTTTCTACACAAGTGCAATTCCATTTAATTGTGTGAAGAATCATGAGTTTGAGAAAATGTGTCATTTGATTGGGAAGTATGGCATGGGATTGAAACCGCCATCATATTATGAGCTTAGAGATAAATATTTGAGAAAAGAGGTTGATAATACTATGTCATTGCTTGAGGAACATAAAGCTTTGTGGAGGAAGTCAGGGTGTTCCATTATGTCCGATGGATGGACTGATAAGAAGAAGATGTCCATATGTAATTTCCTAGTGAATAGCCCCAAGGGCACAATTTTTTTGTCTTCTATTGACACATTAGACATCTCCAAGACTACAGATAAAGTATTTGAGATGATAGATGATATAGTGGAGCAAGTTGGAGAAGAGAATGTAGTTCAAATTGTCACGGATAATGCTGCCAATTACAAAGCGGCAGGTGAGATGTTAATGGAGAAACGAAAGAAGTTATTTTGGACTCCTTGTGCAGCTCATTGCATAGATCTTATGCTAGAGGATTTGGAGAAGAAGATTAAGGTACATGAGCTGACGATAATGAAGGGTAGCAAGATCACAACCTTCATTTACTCGAGAACACTCCTCATCACGATGCTGAAGCATTTCACCAAGGGTAAAGATTTGATTAGACCGGCCGTGACTCGCTTTGCTACTGCTTATCTCACTTTGGAATGCCTCTTTGACAATAGAAATGTTCTAAGGACTATGTTTGCATCCAAACAATGGAAAGGGAGTTGATTTGCGAAGTTAGAATGCGGAAAGTATGCGGAACGTGCTATTATAGATAACAGATTTTGGAGTAATGTTAATACATGTTTGAAGGCTGCATATCCTCTATTTAAGGTGCTCCGCATGGTGGATTCGGATGAAAAGCCCGCGATTGACTTTATTTATAATGAGATGGAGAAAGCTAAGCAAAAGATTAAAACAAACTTCAAGGATGATCGGAAGAGGTAAAATTATTTATAAGCTGCTATATGCTTAGTCTTTGCGTATTCATTATTATATTTGAAATTTGCAAGTATCTAATAATGGCTTGTTTCATGCTTTTAGCTATGATCCTGTTTGGAAAGTTATTGATGAGAGATGGGAGGTTCATCTTCATAGGCCTTTACATGCTGCTGCTTATTACCTGAATCCACAGTTGCATTTCTCTTCTGAATTTAGAGCTGATAGAGAAGTTATGCGTGGATTATATAAAGTTATGGATCGGATGCTAGATGATGAAGAGAGGGATAAGGTTGATTTGCAGCTAGATGAATTCAAATATGAACGAGGGCTATTTGGATTCTTATCTGCAAAGTCTATTGAGGAAGACACCGGCAGATTAGTGAGAGTCATACGGTGCTGATACCCCAGAGTTGCAAAGATTTAGTATAAGGATATTGAGTTTGACATAAGGATATTGAGTTCGACATGTAGCTCTTCGGGATGTGAGCGTAATTGGAGTGCTTTTGAAATGGTATTTTATGGATTCCTTTTTTTACCATGTGTTACCTTATCAGAATTCATTTTAATATATCTACTAATTGTTTTGTTTTGCTTAGGTACACACAAAGAGAAGAATCCGGTTGCATCAAAAGAAGATGAATGATTTAGTATTTGTGATGTACAATTTGAAGTTGAAAGATAAGAAGATCAGGAAGCAAGTTGATCTTCAAGTGGAGGACATTTCTTCCGATGATGAATGCATTGTCGAAGAGGAGACACATAATACTGCAACTTTAAGCCATAATTTTAACTTGCGTTCTCTTGGTCGTGGAGATGATGGTGATGAAGAAAGTGGAAGCATTCAAATTGGCGATGAAGATGCAATGCGCACACAAGAGCATGCCACGGTTGATGACTTGGAGCTTCCTGAAGAAGATGAGTTTGATGCTCTGTATGATGATGATGATGTTGGTGATGATGAAGATTTGGATGAGATATGATTTGTTTGTTCATTTCATGTTATGACTTATGTTATTAACATTTTATTTTAGGAGTTTAAGTTATGATTTGCACATTGAATTTCGATAATTTGTAACGATAATTTGTGTTTTATGTCTTATTGTTGATTTTTTGGTTTGTGGTCTTTATTTGAATGAACAATGATTGATTTTTTTTATTCAGGAAAGTATGCTACATATATAAATATTTTTTTTAATTACAGGTAAAATCTTACGATTCATGATTCGAATCGCGATTCTGATAACCTTGCATATATGTGTCATATATTCAGGCCAATCATTCATACAATGGGCCGAGTAGACTTGAAAATGAGCCTAAGGTCCGAGAAGAAGAAAATGGGCCTAGGGCCCCTAATTTAGAAAAATTATAAGTTAATCCCCCATATTTACACATTTCATTCACGGTTTCATGATTTTAACCGATTTTATTTACAAGGCCATGTTTACATAAACTAGCCAATTAATCCCCCAAAAATCTATAAGGATGGTCCTAATTCCCTCAATGTCAACTTTAACCTTCAATTTGAATCCTAAGACTCAGCTAGTGGGTTAATTACTCTTAATCCCCATGACACATGTCAATATACATGACTACCCATCTTTAATCAATTTATACACAAGAAATCAAATTGTTCATCCAATTAAGTCGAGCGATTGACTTTAATTTGATTTAAAAATCATGAGTCCTAATGACCTGCCATCAAGGTCACGAAGACCTTCCTAGGTCCTAAGACTCCTAATTGTGTCTAATTGCGCTTCAACCCGTGTAATTAAGTCAAATATACATGATTATTACAAGTTTACATGTCAATTTCACAATTTGATCGATTTTGGCACAATTAAACCGATGCAAATTCGGCCGACACTCTCAAGGATAGTTATCTATATCAATCAAGCCTAAAGACTCTCAATTAGACTTGATCAGATTCCGATTCCTAAGGCCGAAACACTAATTAAATCCATTTTACCATGGTCTAATTACTCATAATTAGACTCTAATTAAGCCAAATCGGACTCAATCAAATCCTAATCCACTATGCCTTAGAATCATTCATACATTCATGAGCTCCGTGCATCAATTGAAGCACAAATTACGAGAATTGGTCACGATTTGGCCTTATTATACAAGGAAGGCGACTAATCAACACCATTAGCACCTAATTGAGTTTAATCGACTCCTAATTCAACCAATTAGAAGTCGGATCAATTGAGCAAAAAATTTTCAGCATGCTTAAGAGGTCGATTTCGAGCTAATTAAAGCTAATTAATCCTAATTAAGCAAGATTACAAGCAATAGGGAGTCAATCACACCTAATTAGGCTTAATCAAGCAACAGATCATCAAATTGGTCCCCGTAAGCCTAATTTATAGAAAATTCTAGAATGTTACAAAGTCAAATTTCATGCTAACTTTACCTAATTAAGCTAATTCAGACCTAATTAGTCATAGTCAAGTTCGTGGTTAGCCGGATTACACCCAATTTAAACCTAGTTAGATTCAATTGATCCCAAATTAGACCAAATCAACACGCGACCATAATGCTATCATTAGTAATTAAGCACGATTTAACCCGATTAGAACCTAATTAGCACATAGACAAGTTAATTGCAACTACTTAGACCTAATTACACACAAATTGACTCAATTAACACCAAATCAAGTCCAATTAACATGCAAATTAGTCTTTTTCGGAAGACAATCAAAGTTAATTAGTCGGGTTTGATCCTAATTAAGCATGATACTATCCAATTAATCCTAATTGGGCTCTAAATCACATAAATTACCAACCTATTAGTCTAATCTACAAAAAATCACTCTAATTAAACAAACACCACCAAAATACAAGCTAAATAGCTTGATTTCAGTTCTGGACAGAGGCTTGGAGCCTCGTATTACCTTTGTTCCGAGAAGTTTTCATATCTTCGAGCTCGAATTCGACAAAATTGGGGTTTAAGCTATTAATTATCCTACTAATTATAGGAACCTAGGCTTAATTTGGGGATTTTGGGTTAGTAATCTCAACGCATGGAAATGGCCCAAATTCCTTAAATCTGCAAATGATCCTCTATTTATAGGGAAATGTGAGTTGGGGGTCGTTTTGTAAAATTCGACAGTTTAGGGACCTAAATGCACTTTTAATTTGAAAATTTGAGTGCTTTAGACGAGTCCAGTTGTCCGAACCTATTCGTTGAGACAACTAGCCTACAGGTCCGTATAGGGACGCAGGAACAAACCGTGCCGCTGTCCTAAATTTCCAACTCGGTAGGAGCTCACTTGAACCAATTGAATTGAACTAGTTTGGTCGGGCAAAACTAAAATATCTGCCCTCAAACTTTCAAAAACCTTTTATTTTCACCTTTTTCGGGATTTTAAAATAGATTTGAGTGGAGAAAAAATATTTGAAAGTACCATCAGGATTAGAAAACATTTCTTAACTAGAAGCCACCCCGACATTAATATTTCCGCTACTTGAGAATATTGATTTCTCGGTCTTGAACTCTTGCTCTGTTGGATAAAATGCATGAATAAAAGAGTTTTAATCAGAGAAAATTTCTCATGCCTTGTTATATAAAAATACGAGCCATTGGGTTTTTAAAACATAGTCTTCGGATAGTGAGCTTCACGTTTTCAAAGTTCGTTTTACTCGCGCGTCCTTGGAGAAAGAAATATTGCCAATTAATTAACTCGAATAGGTTTTGAAAATACACATGGATAATCAAAATTAAGTACTTAGTACTCGAGGACTTATCTGTTTATTCTTGATAGTCCGTCTTCCCACGGGCGATCCTCAGGTGCTTAGTCGGTTATCTGACTTGATGTGCTCCCTCAACGATGATCCTAGCCCGAGCCTGAATTAGGTGCTTACAGCTACCCCTCTTTGGCTTTTTGGAGGCTTATAGTCCATAGGGCGATGGGCCGAAGATAAAAAGGACTGGTTCCAGGATTGGGCTTGGCTTGTCATTCACGCACTATTACCGTGTCCCTTTCCTTAAATGAAGGTGTCATTCTTGTCGAACTTTTTGAAAAAAGAGTAAACCAAATTAGATGATTCCCGTGCAATAACGATTTAAAAGTTTAAATGAAATCAGGTCACGTATAAGGGTGATTTGAAAATTGGTTTGGCCATACTGGGGCTCGAAAATTTGATTTGGCCACAACCAGGCCTTGAAAATTTGGTTTGGCCACAACTGAAGCCTTGAAAGTGTGTATTGCCACAACTGGGGCTTGAGAATTTTGGTTTGGCCACACTGTAGCCTTGAAAACTTTAGTTTGTGGTTGGGGAAATACTACTTTCCACTGATTGAGGTTTGACTTATGAACGGGGAAACACATGCCATCCATTGGTCGAAGTGATGATCTGTGAATGGGAAACACTTACACTCGCTGAGAGAGATTCGACTTATGAACGGGGAAACACATGTCGTCCGTTAGTCGGAGTTTTGATCTGTGAATGAGAAACACTTCCACTCACTAATCGAGTTTTGACTTGTGAACGGGAAAACACATGCTGTCCACTAGTCAAGGTTTTGATATGTGAGTGAGAAACACTTCCACTTGCTAATCGAGTTTTGATTTGTGAACGGGAAAAGACATGTTGTCCACTAGTCGGGGTTTTGATTTGTGAGTGAGAAATACTTCCACCCGTTGATCGATTTTTGACTTGTGAAGAGAAACACATGTCATTCACTAATCGAGATTTGACTTATGAATGGGGAAACACATGCTACCCATTAGTCGGAGTTATGATCTTAGAATTGGGACACAATGCCACCCATTGATCGATTTCGGGTTGAAACGGTTTTGAAAGGTTGATTTTTTTTTCAACAGTTGGTCACGTGCGAAACGATTTTGGAAAAAGTTGATTAGTGTCCATCAGCTTCAGTGCTTCTTGGACAAATGTCATGATTCTTTTTGTTAGCGTCTATATTCTCCTGGCAAACATTGTGATTCATCTCGTTGGCTCCCTTACTCTCCTGTTAGATTGTTGAGATCGAGATTTTACTTATCTGATGATCAGACGGGTATCTCTATTGACCCATCGAGTTTAATGATTTGATTGCCTCAGCATGGCTCAAGAAACCTATGAGAAAAATTTGATTAGCTGAGATGTTCAAAATACTGAACTTGGATGAAGTTGATAGGGAGTTCAAGATTATCCTTTGACGACTCTTGCAATGGACTTGAATCCCTGGATGACCTTCAACAAGCTCCATTAAATTGTTTCCTCAAGGGGTACGGATTCTTGTTTCATTTGAAAAACCTTTTTATTAACTGGATAGGATGTCGAAATCATGCCCCATTTCGTGGGACTTTTCTCTTGATTTTTACTTTTTCCTAAACGGCAAGGCATTTCGCTTTTTGTAAAAGGCTCTTGAGCCATGAGATGAGATGATGAATTGATGCCTAAGAGTCCACTTCCGTAGGCAAGGATCATGGGAAAATATTGGAATTTTTCCAAAAAAGGAAATTGCCTCATTGGTCTCATTCTCGCACAAACTCGTTATGTGAGGATAATTTAGCTCATCATGCGAGCCAAGGAGTTGGAGTGGGTTTTCTCACCGGGGTTGGGATCGCTTACCCTCACGCTCACTTTAACGGGGTTGATTCTTGTCATAATCATCCCTCAAACCACGAATTAATGAGGGTATTTTAAGGACTTTAAACGATGAGTGATCGTGCACCAATTTCGATATAAAATGCAAACAACCAATCATAGAAGACCCTTAGGGATGTAGGTTGCGGTGTTTGGTTGAGAAGGGGAGGATTATGTGCGGGCGGGTAGTAGGTTTCTTTGAGACATGACTTATCATGACTTGCCTATTGATTTACCCGTTCATTGTCCTAAATGACTAGAAACCCTCGCATAAACTCTACCAATAGAATTCCTTGATTGATTGCCCTAGAAACCCTAGAAGGCGTCAAGAATCTGAATGGGCTTTCTTAGGGTTGGAGCGCAAAGTAGGCTACGGATGAAGAAGAAATATTGGTTCTATCACCTCAAATGAATATTTTCCACGAGGTATCGAGCCGGTGACCATCTTTCAGCGACCTTCTTAAATGCATTCTTTTCTTGAAGATTTTGCTTTGAGCTCACATCCTTGTTTAGAGCTTATGTCTTTGCTTGTGCTTCCATCGCATTTTCATTCGCTACTTTTGTTTTTGCTTGCGCTTTGTTGTTTGAGGCGCTTCCTTTTATTTATCATGCTTTTCGTTGTAGCGCTTTTTCCCTTTTTTGTTTCTGAAAATTCCTCATTCGGATGCTTTGCTTCTCGCGCATTTTGAGGTCCTTGGTGCTTCTATGCAGCCGTGATTCGCCCCATTATGGGGATGGTCACCTAACGCGGGTTTGAAAGAAAGAATCTTCAATCCATGGTTTAGGGGTTGGTTGGGGGTATGAGTGTGTGAGGAGAATGAAAAAAGTGCCATGCATCTTAATGACGCCTCCTCATCCCTAATACATCTATTCCTAATTAGATTGACTACTCGGACCCTATATTTCTGTTCGGCAAGGTGATATTAGAGTAGACTCCATTAGACTCAAGGGTATTGTTGTTTGTTCTTGGAGAAGAATCCTCTGATCCTTTTGGTTATGGCATCACCTTCTAGAGAGGCTCACTGTAATGTCAAAATTTCTATGTTAACTGAGCGTGAAATGCTCTATTGTTCTCATGTTAGAGGGGAATCTATTTATTCATTTCTAATTATTCTCCCCTTTTTGAGGTAGTGAGCCTCCGTTCTCTAAGGCAGTGGGCTTTTTGCCCCAATTTACTTGGCTATTGCTCGGCGATATTTGATTATCCCACAACAGAGCATATCCTCACATTCTCTCTAGGCAGTGGGTCTTCTCTCTTTATTTGGGATACCACATTGCCACCGTAGTCGGCCGAATAAGGCATATATTTAGAGATTGAAATTGTGAACCAAAGTCTTTTTGCATGCAAATGCCTTTATTTGCCAAATTTGATTGAAATCACATGTATAACGGTTTTCTGAAAGCATGTTGTTGTTGGTTTGAAAACACGTTTATAACGACTTTTTGTGAAAATATTTTTGTGATTACTTTGATAACATAATTTATTCAAAAATTAAATTTCTTACCGATCTGAAATTTCGAGCCACGATGGTCATCCAGATTTTCATCACCATAGCTTGTGCCGAAGGCTGTGAATTCCCTTCTAATGCGCGTCTTCTACTTTCATCAATCGAGGATTCGGGATCAAAGTTTGTGGACGAGCCGTTGGAGGGCTTGGACCTTTGCCCCTGCGAGAGAGAGAGGCGTTTGGACATGGATACTATTATTATTGGGATGCCGAGTCTCCTACAAAGAATAAAAGAATTTGAATAAATATGAGTTTGATATTTGAAAATTCTCATTTCTTGTGCATTTTTTATTTACACTCTAAAATCTTTTCGATTGGAATTCCATAGTTTGAGACACTAGAGTTTTATTTATTTGCAAGTATGTCAATCAATTACTGGAATTCTTCATTTAAAATTTCCAGATTGAACACCTTTATTTGGGAACTGTGACAAAATTTCGAGGTCCTCTTTTTTCCAAAGCTTGATCCTCAAAATGAATTGATTATATTCAGGAAAAATTACTTTTACAAAAGAATTCTTTTTTATTTCTTTCTTTTTCAAGAATTGATTTTTTAGGTGAATTTACCTTATTGATGGAAGAATTATTTTCACAAAGAATTATTCATTCATTATTCTTTCACAAATTGATTTCTAAGGTGGATTCATTCCACTTAGACGTGATTGATTTCTGAAATTCATTTTCATTCCCAGAAAACAAGCTTGCAAACTACGACATAGAAATGAGAGACTACTGAAAGCATGACAATAGAAGTAACAAAATCCATTCAAAGTGACTTTGCCCCAAGGTGCTGGTAATGGGACCTCAATGGCTCTTGGAAGAAGTTTTTGCCCCAAGGTGCTGGTAATGGGGACAAAGAGAGAAATTTCTTTGAAGCAAAGGGCGATCTTTATTCACGTCCCTCCTTTTCCTCAATGGGGGTAACTTCCCCTCTCATCAGATATTAACCACCACTCCTTTTTCGGTGATGGAGATAGTCCCATTATCAACCAACTCTTGCACCTTGAGTTTGAACTTAAGGCATTTGTTCAAGGAGTGACCTATGACTCCCATGTGAAAATCACAAATGGCATCTAGACTCATTTCGGGTAGCGAATATTGGCCCCAAAGAATTTTGGTGTAATGAGCTTCGCCTCTTGCAACATTTGGAATATTGTGTGCAGGGGCACGGGCAAATGGGTAAACTGCCTTTGGACTTTGACCTTCTTCGAAATTGGCCGTCCATTACGTGGTTGTATCCCTTCTGCAAGCTTTGAGATTGTGCCCAATTTTGGTATATCGCGCAGGCGTGATTTTTAGGGCTCCGCCGAAGACACGTGGCCTAGGACTCAATCGGGATTGGAGCCGTCATTATATCGTTTTATTGGCATGTGACCCATCTAAAGTCACCTACGGGGTCAGGATACTAACAACCTATGGATTTATGCTTGACTTGGTCCTTCTAACCACAAAAATGAGTATGGGGGCTCTGTTACAAGATTAGAGACCCACAAATCAATAACTCGCAATTTCGGTACCCTATTGGACTCCTAATAGTTCTAACACTTTTTATCGTTTATAGTCGAGTTATTTTAATCCTATGGTCGAGTTCATATTTGGGAATGTACAAGGAAATTAAAGAATGAATTATGGACTCCACACGATACACGTGTTTATACAATTATATAGTCTGACTCTTGAATAATTGTGCGTACCCGAATTTCATCTCGTCGGGGCACGCATGCGCGTGCCTATGCAACGCGGCTCGGGAGTGTCCACCTTCCCGGGGAACGCGCGACAGACACACATGAGAAGGAGTCGCCACTACCTGTTTACTACCCGAAGGTCGAGAGCCGGTGAGTTGCCGAGTCTAGGGGTATGGGATACACCTAGTATGCTAAGGCAATGGTCTGTGTGGAACCGAAAATTCCGAATTCGGGGGTTCTATTACGTGTGAGCCTATATCCCACACGCCCTTTCAGTACTCTAGCTTGCTAGGCTTGCCATTTTATTTATTTACCGCATGACTTAGGGTTGCACTTGACTCGCCCGTTTTGACACCGTAAATTTGAAGAAAACTCTCCGACCGTCCGCTCTTTGACCGGGATTCTTACATGAATAAATGTACAACATAAACCCTCACATTGTTCTCTTAAATAACTAAAAATACAAATTACAATGACTGAATCCCGGTCGGTTCGCATTCGGTCATTATTCTACTCGTGCTCACCGTGTGATTTGAAAAGACTGAAATTGAAATTAATATGCGCGCTCAGTGATTGGGGGATTAGACCCCGTGATCGACGGTTAGGGGCGTTGGACCCGTGAAAATCGTATCCTAAAGGATCGGGTTCGATCCGTATAACAAACAAGTGCAAGAATGTAACAAGTAATCACAAATAAACAAACAATGGGGTTTTATTATTATCGAATTTATGTGAGTTAACCGATTATTAACCGGGGTATTTTAGCATGCAAATCATACCCTAAAGCAGACAAAGCAATAATGGAGAAGGCATGTGGCATTCGGCGTTTATTTTTGTGAACTTGACAAACACGATGTCTGTAGTCAAGTCTCGAATGTGTAGGTTGTTTTTAAATTGTCTTTTATCGTGATAATGTGGTTTTTACAGATTAAGAGTATTTTCACCTAAAACCCGAAACCTAACCCTCTACTTGACTATTTGCCCATGTTTGATTTAAACCGAGTTTGAGGTTAATATGTTTTTTTGTATTTTTAACCTGTTCTAAACACAAATTTAGAGAAATGGGAGCACGCGACACTACTAAGGTGTCGGTGGGTCAAAAACCGGTAGTCGTGCCCTTGAACAGGAAAATATGTGTGCGGGTCGAGTAATTTATTTTTTAGCCAAGTTTAACGTCCCGATTATCCCATGTATGGAATTTTAGATTAATTAGAAATTTGCCGAATGCTTTAGTTTACGGATTTCGAGCCGTCGGAATGGCTATTAATAGGCTGTCCGATAAACTCTAATTTTCGACCATCTTGGGGTTAAATTCGATTCTTAGTCAACTTTACGTGATTAAATCGATTCATGTGATGTTTTAATCAAAGACACATTCAAACATTCCAAAACACACGAATATGGGTAAAATGATCACAATAAAATTAATTTGTCGGTTTTAAGTCCAAGTGATTAATTAAACCATTTTTGATGTATCATTTGCCTTAGAAATTACGGACTTATAAAGCCATATATTTAAATCTAACACATTTTACCTACAATTCATCGTCCGATAAAAAATAAACATAAAATACGTTCACATACGATCATATATCACTATGGTCATAACGCACATGTCATAAATTGCTCAAGGATCGAATCAAAAATAATTTTGAAAGGATAGGGACTGATTTGAAAATTCGGCTAAAAAATTACAGGGACTAATTTGGAACGTTTGAAAAATTCTGTGGCAGAGCAGGAACTAAAAAGGGTCTGGGACCTGATTGAAACATCTTTGAAAGTTTGGGACTGATTTTTAAAAAAATGGGAAAATGCCCCAGGGACTAAACAAAAACAGATTGAAAAGTTTCCTGGACTGATTTGAATGGCCTGAAAATTCTGTGGCTGAACTGAGAGTGTTAAAAATGGCCTAGGACTGGATCGAAACGAATTTTAAAGTTCCGGACTGATCTGAAAAAGAGGAAAATGTCACAGGGACTGAACTGAAACAAATTGAAAAGTTCCTGGGAATGATTTAAAATTCTGGAAAATTCGAAGACTGTTGGTAAAAGGGTAAAATGGGCCGGGACTTGTTTAAAACCAATTTGGAAGTCCAGGACTAATCTGAAAAAAAGTGAAAAATGTCACAGGGGCTGAACTGAAACAAATTGAAAAGTTTCCTAGAATGATTAAAAATTCTGAAAAGTTCAGAGACTGATCGGAAAATGCTAAAAGTTTCCTAGAATGATTAAAAAAATCGGAAACTTCATAAAACCGGTTTCAAAACAAAACCCGCTAATCTCCGCGGTCCACAATCATTCATTTGACGTTATCACGATCCAAACAAACACGAAATATGAATATGAGGTCCTATATATGCCACTAAGTCGGGATATTTACCTAGTTTCGGAGGAAAAAGGAAAGTTGAGTCAGTGGAACAAGTCGGGCACCCGGTTAGGTTGCGGCAGACCCGATTGAAAAGAACACCGTCTGGGAGGGAAGAAAGTTAGCCTGGGCTGCTCGTACCACTTCTCCACGTCAGCTAGGGGACCCTGGGCTCTCCGGAGACTCCTGGACACGGTAGCGAAAGTCCGTGGGCGTCAAGAACCTCTTATGACCTGAGAAGGTAGAAAAGACCCGGTTAGGAGCAAAAAAGAAATCGAGAGAAGGAGAGGATTGTCCATACGGTTCAAATGGTGTGATCCGGTCACCCGTGACCCTGATTGATCCCTTGACGTGTAGAAGGTGGTCGAACTGAAGGAGAGTGAGATGAGGATAAGCAGAAGGAGTCTCTCCGTCGAGCTGCGGGTTCTGGAAGGGAGGCGGCCGAGAGAGAGTTCTCGGGTTTTTTCAAGTTTTTTTTAAAGAATCAATGATAGAGAGAGAGAGATAGAGAGAGAGAGAGAGAGAGAGAGAGAGCTTCTTAGGGTTCGAGCTAGGAGCAGCGAGTTGAGGGCTTGACGGGAAAGAGGCTAGTTGAGGGTTCGAGGAGAGAGCACCGAGCTAGGGTTTTTTCTTTCCGTTTTTCTTCTTGTTTTTGTCTTTTTCAGTTTTCTTCTTATTCCTTTCCTTTTCAACCGAAAAAAAAAACGGAAAGAGGAAGAGGAGAGCGGCTAGGGTTTTCGAATGTGAAGGAGAGGCCAGTTGGAGATTGCGAGGAATCAGCTGAGAGGAGGAAAAAATCGAAGCTGAGGTTTTGTTTCCAATTCCGATTTTTTTTTTTTTGGGTTAGGAAGAAGGAGAAGGAAGGAATGAGAAGGAGAGAGAAGAAGAGGAGAAGAAAGAAGGGAAGAAAAAAAAACAAAAGAAATGGGGGGAGGAGGAGGAGGAGGCAATGGTTAGGAGTTGACCGTTACCTTTGACCTTTCTTTTTTTCTAAATGGGGGGCAGCAGTCGATCAGACCGGCTCTGACCGGCTCTGACCGACTCTGAACCCTTTCGTCCTTTTCCTTTTTTTTTTCTTTTTAATGGGATTAAAAATTCAAATTTGCCGCGCATAGAGATTAAAATTCTCATCTTTGTAATTGGATATCTGAAAAATGGCCCGAGACCACCATTGCATTCAGAAAAATTCAGAAATCAATATTGTGCATAAAAATATTTTTTTCGGCATCGAGTTTTGTCCCGAGTTCTGAAAATTGAAATTGATGCATGTGAAATTCGAAGACACCCCGTAGAGTATTTTCCTGAAAAATTGCAAAATTGGTGTCGAGCTAGGAAAATGTCCAATTTTTTGAAATCGTGTCTGCTCGAGTGATCAGTTGAAAATACTTCCCTCATAGAGATGACATAAATGACGATTTTACCCCTCTGGAGCCGGTAGACCAAAATGGGGTGCTGATAGCTTGCCCCTCTTTAGTTGTGTGCTCGGATAGAGGATGCAGCCAAAGATTATGAGAGACACACTGTTTGGTCCCGGCGACCGTCTGGACTCCATTGTTTTGGATGTGGGTAAGCTGTGTACGCGCAGACCTGTTGTGAGCGAGAAAAATAAAGGAATTTGGGCAAGGAAGCGGGAAAGCGTGAATTCGTAACTCAAAGCAATAAATGCAGGACCGAGACCCGTAAAGCCGTAAATGCGGAGCCGAAGCCCGTGAAAGCAGTAAATGCGGATGCAAAGTCCAGAAAGTAGTAAATAGGGACACGAAGTCCGAAAAGTAGTGAATATGGACGCGAAGTCCCGAATGCAGTATATGTGGACGCGAAGTCCGGAATGCAGTAAACGTGGACGCGAAGTCTGAAAGTAGTAAAGGTGGACACGAAGTCCGAAAAGCAGTATATGTGGACGCGAAGTCCGACAAGCAGTAAATGTGGACACGAAGTCCGAAAAGTAGTAGATGCAGACACGAAGTCCGAACAGCAGTAAACGTGGACGCGAAGTCCGAAATGCAGTAGATGCAGACGCGAAGTCCGAAAACCAATAGATGTGGACGCGAAGTCCGGAAAACAGTAAATGTGGACGCGAAGTCCGGAATGCAGTATATGTGGACGCGAAGTTCGAAAAGGAGTAGATGCGGACACAAAGTCCGAAAAGCAGTAAATGTGGACACGAAGTCCGGAATGCAGTAAAGGTGGACACGAAGTCTGAAAAGCAGTAGATGCGGACGCAAACTCCGGAAAGTAGTAAATGTGGACACGAAGTCCGACAAGTAGTAAATGTGGACGCGAAGTCCGAAAAGTAGTAGATGCGGACACGAAGTCCGAAAAGCAATAAACGTGGACGCGAAGTTCGAAATGCAGTAAAGGTGGACACGAAGTCCAAAAAGCAGTAGAGGCGGACGTGAAGTCCGGAAAGCAGTAAATGTGGACATGAAGTCCGGAATGCAGTATATGTGGACGCGAAATCCAAAAAGCAGTAAATGTGGACGCGAAGTCCGGAATGCAGTATATGTGGACGCGAAGTCCAAAAAGCAGTAAATGTGGACGCGAAGTCCGGAATGCAGTATATGTGGACACGAATTCGGAAAAGCAGTAAATATAGAGGCGAAGTCCAAAAAGCAGTAGGTGTAGGAGTAAGAGTCAATGCTCTGGAATAGTGTAGGGCGCTAGAGAGGGTGATTCGTTTGGTGTTGAGTTGGGATTGTGTTGAAACGATATAGTGATAAACGTGCCCTGTGCTGGTCACATGCCATTGGGCTTGTTTGGTGATGTTGGTGTGTGCTCCTTTGAGGGCCTTTCGCATGGGTTGAGACTGCGACCTGTCATATGAGGCAGACATGAGTCCGTTAGGAGGGGACACCTCCCAGGGTCCGTACGTTCGCGCCTGTATGCAAGTAAACGATAACTAACAGTCGTTGTCAGTCACATAAAACTGCCGGAATTGCGATATGCAAGGAAATCTATGTAACGATGCTCCGGGGATTTGAATTTGGTGGCCGCTTGGGGGTGGCCGTATCCCTGAATATGACACGCATTTGATTTAAATGAATGGCTTTTGCAAGGCGTGCATGACCTGCAGAGTTTTTGTATGGAGGTAAAGGGAGGGATCTTTGGGAATCCTCCAAATCAAGGATACGACGATTCGATCCCACTTCGAGGCGTGTCTCGAGCTCGAAGAGTCGAAGAGAGTTTGCTTGCGTCGAAAACTACTAAACCACTACTTGTTGTAGCTCCACGTGGGGTGTTGCTGTTCTTTCGTGGTCGAGCCGATAATTGCCCCTAATTTTTGCCTAGGCCGCAAAACGCGTGACGGCCTAGCGGGGTATTTTTATTTTAACTTTTCTCTCATGAATGCTCATCTTTTACTACGACCGCCTAGGATAGGGTCTGATAGCACCTCTCGGTTCCTCTAACTTTTGCCTAGACTATCATTTGCGAATTTTTAGCCTAGTGAGCATTTGATTTATGCTCTTCTTTTGCCAAGACTCCCCTTTGCGGGATTTTAAGCCGTGCCACTCGTTCCCTAACTTTTGCTTAGGCCGCCTCAAGGAGGTTTTCGACTTAGCGGGAAAATTATTCTTTCTCCTTCAAAGGTGATCTTAGATGGAAAGAACACAGGTGCTGATGACAGAAAATGCGCTGAGGTGAAACAAGTGTGGAGTCCGAAGAATACAAAAGAAGACAAAGATCGGAAGTGCGGCTTGCAGTTTGTGGGGACATGAAGAGGCTGCATAATGACGAAGAAGGCTATCAAGGATAGTACTTCTTGAGGGCGTCAGCATTGACTGGGAGTATGTTTTCGGTCCCGTTCATGTCGCTTAAGATAATTGCTCCTCCGGAGAAGGTTTCCCTGACGACGAAGGGTCCGTCATACTTGTATACGAACTTGCATCGGGAGACAGGTGTAATGTGAAGGACGAGGTCACCAGGGTTGAACTCGCGGTGGCGAACCCTTGCATTGAACGCTCGGGCCATTCTTTGTTGATAGCATTGGCCGTGACAGGGCGCTGTTAGCCGCTTCTCGTCGATGAGATTGAGCTATTCGTAACGCTATTTCGCCCATTCTGCTTCTTTGAGCTCGGACTCGGCGAGGATCCTCATGGAAGGAATCTCCACTTCGATTGGGAGGACAACTTCCATGCCGTAGACCAAGGAGTATGGAGTTGCCCCAGTTAAAGTGCGGATAGATGTTCGGTACTCTAAGAGTGCGAAAGAGAGCATCTCGTGCCAATCCTTGTAGGTCACCGTCATTTTTTCGATGACCTTCTTGATGTTCTTGTTCGCAGCTTCCACCGCACCGTTCATTTGGGGACGGTACGGCGTGGAATTGTGATACTGCACTTTGAATCACTCGCAGAGCTCGTCGATGATCTTGTTGTTCAGGTTCTTAGCGTTGTCGGTGATGATTGTCGCGGGGACTTCATACCGGGTTATGATGTTGCACTTGAGGAAATGTGCCACGGCCTTTGCGGTGACTGAAGCGAGTGTTATGGCCTCAATCCACTTGGTGAAGTAGTCAATTGCCACCAAAATGAACAGATGTCCATTTGATGCTTTGGGATTAATAGGACCGATCACATCGATGCCCACATTGAAAAGTGCCAAGGGATTGCCATTGGGTGTAGCTCATTGGGATGTGCTTTGATCTGGTCAGCGTAGACCTGGCACAAGTGGTAGTGTCTTACATGTTTGGCACAGTCGGCCTCCATGGTGGACTTGAAGTAACCCAAACGCATGAGTTTCTTGGCGAGCATAAGTCCGCTCATGTGGGGCCCGCAGCTCCCCTCGTGTATCTCTACCACAAGGCGTCATGCCTCGCTTTCATCGACACACCGAAGTAGTGTGGCATCAAAGGAACGGCAGTAAAGAACCTCTCTACTCAGGAAGTAATGTGCTGCGAGCCATCGGAGTGTTTTTCTGTCGCGCTGGTTGGCGAATGTCGGGTATTGGCCGGTTCGCAGAAAATATTTGATGTCTTCGTACCATGGCTGTTCATCGGTTACCTCGATTGCATCGCAGTGAGCAGGGCCCTTGGCAATCTCGATCTCGAGGGGTTTGATGAGGTTTTCTTTCGTGATGCTCACCATAGATGCGAGCGTCGCGAGTGCGTTTGCGAACTGGTTCTTCATGCGCGGCGTGTACGTGAACGAGATTTTCTCGAAGTTCTCCGCTAACTCCTCAAGATACTCGTGGTGTGGCATTAGCTTTATGTCCTTCATCTTCATTGCCCCAACGTTTGGAAAATTGTAAGCATAGAATCCCCAAACACTTCTAGTTCCTTCACTTTGAAGTCGATCGCCGCTTGCAGCCGAGGATACATGCCTCGTATTCGGCCACGTTGTTAGTACAGGGAAAATCGACTTTTGCTGCAATCGGATAGTAGCGTCCATCGGGGGATATCAGCACTGCACCAATGCCGGACCCGGTGGAATTTACTGCGCCATCGAAATACATCTTCCATGTGAGTTTGTTCTCTTCACTGTCCACTTGGAGGATTCCTTCGTCCAGAAAGTCGGAGTTGATTGGCATATCATCCTCGATTGGGAACTCCGCTGAGTGATCTGCAATTGCCTGTCCCTTAATTGACATGCGAAGCACATACTCGATATCGTACACCGTCAGCTGACAGCGCCACTATCAAGTAGGTATTTGAGGGGATCCGCTTTTGACAATAAGTGGATGGTGTGGTAAAGCGTGTACTGTTGTAGTCTCTGCATGATTCACACTAGCGCGCGACACATCTTCTCAATCTCCGGGTAGTTGGACTCCTATTCGGTGAACTTCTTGCTTAAATAATAAATGGCGTGTTCTGCGTGCGTGAACTTGTCTTCCTGTCCTAACATGCATCCCAGGGATTGCCGGCGCACTGTTAGATAGAGAATGAGAGGACGATCCGGAGTAGGCGAGACCAACACCGGGGGTTGAACCAAGTATGCCTTGATAGTGTCGAAGGCTTCCTGACATTCTTCATCCTATTTGATCGTTGCATTTTTGCGGAGTAAGGGGAAGAGCGGTCGACATTTGTCTGTCAGGTTTGCGATAAAGCGTGCAATGTAGTTTAGCCGTCCCAAGTAACCTTGTACTTCACGGACCGTCGATGGAGGGGGTAGCTCTCTGATCGCTTTAACCTTATTCGGGTCAACCTCGATGCCTCGTTCATTGACCAGAAATCCTAAAAGTTTCCCTGACTTGGCCCCGAATGTGTACTTTGCCGGGTTAAGCCGAAACTTGTACTTCTTGAGTCGATCTAAGAGGCGTTTTAGATTAACGAGGTGATCCTATCCTTCTTTGGACTTGGCTATCATGTCATTGACGTAGACCTCGATCTCTTTATGCATCTTGTCGTGGAATAGCGTGACCATAGCCCTCTGGTATGTTGCCCCGGCATATTTGAGGCCGAAGGGCATGACCCGGTAACATAAAGTGCCCCACATTGTGATGAACGTCATCTTGATCTTGTCCTCGTCGGCCATCCGAATCTGGTTGTACCCGGAGAAGCCATCCATGAAGGAGAACAACGTGTGGCGTGCAGTGTTGTCGACTAAGACGTCGATGTGGGGTAGGGGGAAGTTATCCTTGGGGTTAGCCTTGTTGAGATCCCGATAGTCGACGCAGACTCGGACTCTGCCATCCATTTTCTCTTCAGGTACGACGTTCGCCACCCACTCGGAGTAGTTGCAAACTTCCAGGAAGCCTATGTTGATTTGCTTGACGACCTCTTCCATAATGCGGAAGAGAAGGCCAGCCCGCTGCCACCGTAGGTGCTGCCGTTTAGGCGGGAATGTCTCCGTGTTGAGCGGAAGAAGATGCTTGACTATAAAAGGGTCTAAGCCTAGCATGTCGGCGTAAGACCAAGCAAAGATCTCTTAGTACTCCTTGAGGAAGTTGATCATTCGGCCCGTTGTGTGGGGTTGAGACCTGTTCCGATCTTCAGGGTACGTGGTTCTTCGGTGCCCACGTTGATTTCTTCAGTCGGCTTGACTGAGGAGAGTTGACGGTCTTCGAGGTGGCATAAACTCTCCTCTATCTCGGGCACTCGACCGTCCTCGTCGAGTCCTTCCCCGAAGTATATGGGTTGGGACTCTTCGAGGTGTTCCTCGAATGAGCTCGAATCGATGTGTCGAAGGTTTGGATTCAAGTGGAGCCTAAAAATTTAAATGAATTGTCTTAGAAATTTTAAAGTGCTTCGAATGAGTAAGGGAGAAAAGGCGAAGGTAGACGCAGAGATTCAAAAATGCATGCAGAGATTTTATTAATGATATAAGCGTGAAGCCATAACAAAATCCCTCTTTCATCGTGCGGCTTATGGTTATGCCGACACGCGGGAAACATCAAAACATAGATAGCCTTACACATCGGCGATTACAGCCGAGTAACGCGGGACTGAGGTCCAATTGTTGAGCTCCTTGTAGACCCTTGGAGGAGTCTCCTCGGCGACGGCGCATATGGCTGGCAAATTGACAAGCGCGTCGTCTGAATCCAAGGAGGGGTTGTCAAGAGCGCCTTCGACGATGTGCGGCGGTGAGGGAAAAAAGTAGGAGAGTGGGGGAACCGGAATGCCCCTGTTGATCCTCCCGTAGTGCGCAACGAGATGGTGGAGGTGTTTGCCCCTGCGGGCCTCAATAATCTCATGGCAGGAAGAGCGAAAATCGAGTCCCCTCCCGTTCTTATACTCCTCGACCTCGATGGGGTGATTGATCCCTTGTCCATGTGCTTCGAGCCCGGACCCCGGGATGTGGTTGTGGCGCAGCAAGACCTTTCCAATCATGCGATCGGCATGGGAGAAACCGACCTCTCCGTAGTCCCGAACGACGGAGACGATTTCAAATGAATGGAAATGGAGGTTCTCATCGTCCCTTATACTAATGTAGGGGACGGCCGTCTCCTTGTAAATGGCGTAGTCCTCTTCACCCTTGACCGTGATGAGCCGACCCTCCGCGATGAACTTGATCCTTTGATGCAGGGACGATGAAACGGTGCCGGCCGAATGGATCCACGGCCTCCCAAGCAACAAGCTGAAAGCATTCGGGATGTCAAGGACTTGGAATGTGACGCTGAATGAACACGGGCCCACATCGATCAACAGGTCGATCCCTCCGTTTACTTCCCTCCGCGAGCCGTCGAAAGCTCGAACCGCAGTCTTGCTCAGGCGAATGCGGTTAAGGTCCACATTCATCTGCTTCAACGTGGACACCGGGCAAACATTGAGCGCCAAGCCATTGTTGATCATGACCTGACCGATAACGAAGTTATTGCACTTGCAGACAATGTGCAGTGCCTGCGAGTGTGCCTATCCTTTTGAGAGAAGTTCGTCATTCGAGAATAAAATGTTGTTGGAGAAGATTGAGTTGATAGTCTCTTCAATTCGGTCCAGGGCTGTTCCTTGAGGACCTGCGCCGTAGTCAATACCCTTAGAAGGGCTTCTCGGTGCTGCTCTGAACTCAAGAGGAGAGTGAGTAGTGAAATATGGGCTGGAGACTTGTCCATTTACTCTACTACCTTGTACTCACTCGCCTTGATTATCTTCATGAAGGCCTTAGCTTCTCCCTCGGTCACCTTCTTTTGCGGGGTAAGTGAGGCTTATGGAACAGCTTCGAGTGCAGCGGGGGCTTTCCCTTTGCTTGCGGCCTCCGGGTTCTCGTATACCCGATCCGAGCGCGTCATACTCATGACAATGAGTTGTTGCTCGAGATTCCCAATACTTCCTTCGTAAGCCCACGGGACCTTGCTATCTTATTATGGCTCTCGTACGGGGACTTCTATCACGAATGGGGCGGGCGTGGCATTTAACCCTACGTACCCTACAACGGTTTCCGAGGGAACATATTCGATTATGAACGGGGTGGAGGCCTCCTGTTCGGTCTCGTACTCCCCTATGGCGCAAACATTGATCATGTTAATGCTGGGTCCCGAGCTTGACCCGTGATCGGGGAGAGGATTGGCTTGCACGTTCGGGGGCCTGACGGCGTTGAATGTAAGTTGCTTGTCATCAATCATATGTTGGATTCTCTCTCGCAGTTTCCAACAGTTGTCGGTGGTGTGGCTGGGTACGCCCTGATGGTACTCACAGCGTCGGCTCTGATCCTGGATGGTCGGGTCGAAATCAGGATTAGGTGCTATTGATCGAATCCTATTGTCTGCGAGAAGTTGCCGGTATATGTGGGAGAGCAGGGCTGGTAGGGGTGTGAATTGTTTATGCTGTCGAGATTGCGATATGCCACATTGCTGACTTTGCGGGGCTTGTTGTACCGACTGAGGAGCTCTCGAAGCCGGGGGTTTGTATGGTTGAGTTGGAGGAGAAGCGGGAGTGTAGTGATGAACAATTTGCTATGGGACTGATGGAAGTGGGGCCGGTGGGGCCAAATAATAAACCGACTGAGCGGGGTGTTGAGGCTGATAGTGCACGGTTGGCGGAGCGTATGTGGAAGTGGCAGGTGGTGCAGGTGTGAAGTTCACCGAATACTGTTGAGATCCCGGATGCCCTTCTGCCGTTAGTAGGGGCTGCTGCAATAGATATTTTCCTCGATGACTCTCTTTCCCCCTTTTTTGTCGAGCCCTCTAACCTCCCAAGTTTGATGCCCAGGTCTACCTGCTTCCTGGCCATAATCATCTCCGAGAAAGTAGACTTGTGGCCCATGAGGTGAGAGTAGTAGGCCCCCTTGAGAGTCCCTTGAAACATTTGAATTTGCTGCGCTTCGCAGTTTGGGGGGGAAGTGTTTCGTTGCTTCCGAAAGCCAAATCGTGGCGTAATCCTTAAACTTTTGCCTCTCCGCCATTCCACCATTTCCATTGTGCTCAACTCGAGGAAGGATAGAAGCGTCTTCATATTGTACTGATATTGCTCGACAAATTTCTTGGACAGTTCGGCCCAGGAGGGGATGTCCTCCTCTCGGAGAGACATGAACCAATTAAGGGCCGGTCTTGATAGGCTCTTTTGGAAAGTGCTCGTAATCCCAGTATTGGAGCATTTTTCCGTGGTAGTGGCGGAGGTGGTGTCGCTGGTCCTTAGTTCCATCGTATTTCTGGAAATTGGGCACTTTAACCTTCGGGGGTAGCTGCATCCAAGGGAAGAGAGTCGAATCTAGATAACTAGTGCTATGTAGGGGATCACTAGCTTGGAAGGCCTTGATAGTCTCTTCTATCTTCTTCATTCTCCTCTCCTGCTCAGTCTCCGCTCCGAGGAGGAAATTTGTGGGTGGAGCTCTAGGGGCCGCGTGAGTCGGCGTGCTCGGTTCAGAGAAAGTAATATTTATGGGAGGTGGAGCTTGGTAGGGGAGGGCGATGTGGGGTTGTGGAGTTTAGTAAGGGAAATGTTCAGCTGTGTGAGCAAGAGCAGGGGCACTTGATGCCGGGAAGCCCATCAGCGGAGGAACAGTGTAGATCGTAGTCGGAGCCGACACATACACGGGAGGTGGTGCAAACATAACCGAATCCGGCACGGGAATCGTCATGGGCGGAAGTGAGACAGTTGCTGGAATGGTGGACTGAGATTGGCAGAAGTCGACCGAGTGAATTGCCGGCACGTGCGTCGGATGAGCAGCGGACGCTGGGATAATTATCAGCGCGGGGGTGGTCGCTATGTCGCCCTCTGATGCATGAGCCGGCGGGACCCATGGAGCGGGGTCAACTGTTGGCCCCCTGTGCAAGGCCATCATCTCGGCCATGTTAGCGGCCATTAGGTCGATCGTTCCTTGGAGAGTGTTGACGTTGCCCGCGAGCGTGGCCATACGAGTAGGATCATGAGCAAAGGTGGTGCTTGAGTCGCCGACAGTGGCACACACATCGGCGGTGACGGTGCGTATCCCGGCGGTGGCGGCACGTATCCCGGCGGTGGTGGCATGCTCGTTGAGGTTGGCTATGGAAGATGGGTCGAGGGAGCTCCGTGATGTGCTAGTGGCGCGTTTGCAGGGGTAAGCGATGGTGGCGCGTTCATCGTGGGCTATAGAGAATGGACCGGCGTCGATGGTGTATTCCCTTTGAAGACAGCGAGTTAATTTTTCTCTGCCATTCTTAATTGGAAGCGTGTGGGATACCGGTGGGGCGTCGCCAGTTGTTAACATCTAAATTCCATAAGCGCGTGTCGATGCAAGAAAATTCTCTTTAAAATAAACATGCAAAGCAATGAATAAGAGAGGGAATGTATAAATGCATGAATTTTCAAAAACTAATGCTGTCATTCGCATTAACCCTGAACGGTTCAAAGTGCAATTCAAATTTTGAAAAGATAGTCCTAAGTCATACTTCCACCGCGCCCGAGGTGCAAGCGACCGTCGCCATGGAAAGCGCCGGTTCCAAGCGAGGGCCTGGTGGAGGTATCTATCCTAGGGTGTGTGTGGGCCTCCACGAGCCCTCTTCCTGGACTTCTCCAAGGCAGCATTCGCTCGCGCCAATTCTTGATCGCGTCTCTGCAACTCCGTGCGAGTTTGGGCGAGTTCCTTCTGTAGTTGGCGCTGATCGACAAGCTACTAGTCTTTCTCTACAATTTCCCAGCGAAGACGATCTCTCTCGACTCTGAAGTTAGCAAGCTCCGCTTGGATGGCTACACTCGGGGTGGGAGGTGCCCGAATGGTTCGTCATCTTCGTTTTGTGGAGAGTCGGCGAGATCCTCGTGGGCTGTTGGACCCCATCGGTAAAAGTGAAGGGCATACTCCTCTATAGCCTGAAAATCTCATTCCTCGTGGGTCGGATGCTCGGGGAAATACGGGCACTCAGGAACCATCGTTCGCCATGCAGCCAAGACCTATTCGATGCTACTTTGGCGATCCACGGATGTCTGATCCTTTCGCCAAGTATGTTCGAATTTAGTTCGCGCCGTATCCTCTGGGATCGTTTGTAGGCCGTCGAGCTGCCTCACTACTCGGGCCGAAAAATGATTAGTGGACCCCGCATGATTCAGAAGTGGTACTCCATGAAAATCGAAACACCTAAGGGCCATGGGTCCGGGTGGCATCCACGCGGCATGCCACTTGAAGCCCTTAGGTGCTATTTCACGAAGAATCTTTGTCCACTCAGAAATCTTGCGTTCTTCCACACGCACGAGGGATAGCAATCGAGAAATAATCGACTCCGGGCCATTAAAGTACATAACCGGGCGTACTAGACCAAGGGGGCTTGCGTAGCTTTGAAGCCAAATTTGTAAAAGGACAGGGGATCCTCTCATCCTTCGATTGCGTGTTCTCAAAACACGGTCGAGGGATCGAATGGTCTCAGCCACGACAACTACCTCGTAACCACGCTCTCCGACCACTTGGAGGACGACTCTATCCAAGACTACGTCGATGAGACCACATGAGAGAGGGAATAGGAGGGTCCCAAAAATTAGTAATAAGAAAGCATGACATAAATCCTTTCGGAGAAAATCCCCTTGGACCCTGTGCGCTTGGGATTAAATAAAAAGGAGAAGTTTCTCGATTGCTATCTCCGTGCCACCGGAGTATGCGAGTTCGGCAATTAGACGAGTCGTAGGAACCCCGAGTAGGCGTGAGACTAGAGTTGGTCGGGTAGTGCAAAAGTCGGGTTCCACAATGCCATGGGCAATCGCGGTTCGGCCGATGAGCTTCCGGTACTCCTCAATGGTTGGCGTGAATTCGATACCCTGTACGTCGAAAACATCGTGGCTTGGGTTCCAAAAAGCGATGGCAGCCTCGAGGAAATTCTAATCGACGTGTCGGGTGGCCAACAAGAGAATGTCCCCTATGAACGCAGTAATATAGTGGTGATCGACTGTACGTAGTGCTTTCCATATGTGGGTGATCTTCTCGAGTGGCCGCGTGACTCTGTCGAAGTGCGGACAGGAGATCAAGCGCGACATCCCTTACCGAGACAAAAGAAAGATCGACTTAAGACTCATCAACACAAATGACATCATAATTTTCGAAATTGTATGATGCATGTGTGCATAAAATAAATGCCCACGGCTTACTGAAAGTTACAAGGTACATGTATATCTCTCTCGAAAAAAAAAACTCAAATAGCGTGCAGGCCGACTTGACGGCTGTTTGTTGAAGCCGGGTTGGAGGCTGGCATGGAGGCAAAGCACGATGCATGGTTTCGGTACTACAGGGACCGTGCTATCTAGGGATGAGGGCCCCCGACTCAAGGGTGTGAATTCCTTGAAATCGGGCAAGGCTCTTTGGGGGCCTAATCAACGGTCCAACCGTGCGATGTACCCTTACTCGGAACCCCTATCTAAACTATGCTCCTATTACCGGTCGTGGGACGCGACCCATAGGTACCTAGATCTATCGTGATATGCAATGCGAGTGCATAAATAAAAGTGCGTAAAGTAGATAAGCGGGAAATTGCGGAAAGCGGTAAATAAACAAGCAAACAAAGCAAGCGGGAATAAGCTCGTACCCTCTAAGTGTCCCCAGTGGAGTCGCCAAGCTGTGTGCACCCGAATTTCATCTCGTCGGGGCACGCATGCACGTGCCTATGCAACTTGGCTTGAGAGTGTCCACCTTCTCGAGGAACGCGCGACGGACGCACGTGAGAAGGAGTCGCCACCACCTGTTTACAACCCGAAGGTCGAGGGCCAGTGAGTTGTTCGGGTCTAGGGGTATGGGATACACCTAATATGCTAAGGCAATGGTCTGTGCGGAACCGAAAATTCCGAACTCGGGGGTTCTATTACGTGTAAGCCTTTATCCCACACGCCTTTTCGGTACTCTAGCTTGCTAGGCTCGCCATTTTATTTATTTACCACATGATTTAGGGTTGCACTTGACTCGCCCGTTTTAACACTGTAAATTCGAAGAAAACTCTCCGACCGTCCGCTCTCTGACCGGGATTCTTACATTAATAAATATACAACATAAACTCTCACATTGTTCTCTTAAATAAATAAAAATACAAATTACAATGACTGAATTTTGGTTGGTTAGTATTCGGTCATTACTCCACTCGTGCTCATCGTGTGATTTGAAAAGACTGAAATTGAAATTAATATGCGTTCTCAGTGATTGGGGGATTAGACCCCGTGATCGACAGTTAGGGGCGTTGGACCCGCGAAAATAGTATCCTAAAGGATCGGGTTCGATCCGCATAACAAATAAGTGCAAGAATGTAACAAGTAAGCATAAATAAACAAACAATAGGGTTTTGTTATTACCGAATTTACGTCAGTTAACCGATTATTAACCAGGGTATGTTAGCATGCAAATCCTACCCTAAAGCAGACAAAGCAATGATGGAGAGGGCATGTAGCATTCGGCATTTATTTTTGTGAACTTGACAAACACGATATTTGTAGTCAAGTCTCGAATGTGTAGGTTGTTTTTAAATTGTCTTTTATGGTGATAATGTGGCTTTTACAGATTAAGAGTATTTTCACCTAAAACCCGAAACCTAACCCTCCACTTGACTATTTGTCCATGCTTGATTTAAGCCGAGTTTGAGGTTAATCTATTTTTCGTATTTTTAACCTATTTTAAACACAAATTTAGGGAAATGGGAGCACTAGACACTGCTAGGGTGTTGGCGGGTCAAGAATTAGTAGTCATGCCATTGAACCGGAAAATACGTGTGTGTGTGTGGAAAATTAAGATTACGTGGGATGTATCTCGGTGCTTTTGAAATTGTGAATTGAAAAAGGGCATGACTAACAGTTCTTGAACTGTCGATACGATTACAGATTATTAATCGGTTTGTGCAATTCATTAAAAAGGGTCGAGTGATTTATTTTTTAGCCAAGTTTAATGTCCCGATTATCCCGTGTATGGAATTTTAGATTAATTAGAAATTTGTCAAATGCTTTAGTTTACGGATTTCGAGCCGTTGGGATGGCCTTTAATAGGCCGTCCGATAAACTCTAATTTTCGACCATCTTGGGGTTAAATCCGATTCTTAGTCAACTTTACGTGATTCAATCGATTCATGTGAGGTTTTAATCAAAGACACATTCAAACATTCTAAAGCACACGAATATGGGTAAAATGATCACAATAAAATTAATTCGTCGGTTTTAAGTCCAAGTGATTAATTAAACCATTTTTGATGTTTCATTTGCCTTAGAAATTACGGACTTATAAAGCCATTTATTTAAATCTAACACATTTAACCTACAATTCATCGTCCGATCAAAACTAAACATAAAATACGTTCACATACGATCATAGATCACTACGGTCATAACGCACAAGTCATAAATTGCTCAAGGATCGAATCAAAAATAATTTTGAAAGAGCAGGGACTGATTTGGAAATTCAGCTAAAAATTTACAAGGACTACTTTGGAACTTCTGAAAAATTCTGTGGCTGAGTAGGAACTAAAAAGGGTCTGGGACCTGATTGAAACATATTTGAAAGTTTGGGATTGATTTTTTAAAAAAATGGGAAAAAATCCCAGGGACTAAACAGAAACAGATTGAAAAGTTTCTTGGACTGATTTGAATGGCCTGAAAATTCTGTGGTTGAACTGAGAGTGTTAAAAATGGCCTAGGACTCGATCGAAAGGAATTTTAAAGTTCAGGACTGATTTGAAAAAGAGGAAAATGTCACAGGGACTGAATGGAAACAAATTGAAATGTTCCCTGGAATGATTTAAAATTTTGAAAAATTCGAAGACTGTTCGGAAAAGGGTAAAATGGTCCGGGACTTGTTTAAAACGAATTTGGAAGTCCAGGACTGATCTGAAAAAAAAAGTAAAAAATGTCACAGGGCCTAAACTGAAACAAATTGAAAAGTTTCCTAGAATGATTAAAAATTCTGAAAAATTCAGAGACTGATCGGAAAATGCTAAAAATCTAGGACTTGTTTGAAACGAATTTAAAAGTTCCGGACTCGTCTAAAAAAATAAAAAATGCCCCAGGACTGAAATGAAACGAATCGAAAACTTCATAAAATCGGGTTCAAAACAAAACCCGCTGATCTCCGCGGTCCACAATCATTCATTTCACGTTATCACGATCCAAACAAACACAAAAGATGAATATGAGATCCTATACACGCCACTAAATTGGGATATTTACCTAGTTTCGGAAGAAAAAGGAAAGTTGGGACTGTGGAGCAAGTCGGGCACCCGGTCGGGTCGCGGCAGGCCCGATTGAAGGGAGCACCGTCTGGGAGGGAAGGAAGCCGGCCTGGGCTGCTCGTGCCGCTTCTCCACGTCGGCTAAGGGACCTTGGGCTCTCCGGAGACTCTTGGACACGGCAGCGAAAGTCCGCGGGCATCAAGAACCTCTTATGACCCGAGAAGGTAGAAAAGGCCCGGTTATGAGCAAAAAGGAAACCGAGAGAAGGAGAGGATTGTCCGACGGTTCAAGTGATCCGGTCACTCATGACCCTGATTGGTCCCTTGACGTGTAGAAGGCGGTCGAACCGAGGGAGAGTGAGATTAGGATGAGCTGAGAGAGTCTCTCCGTCGAGCTGCGGGTTCCGGAATGGAGGCGACTGAGAGAGAATTCTCGGGTTTTTTCTAGTTTTTTTTCGGAGAATCAATGACCGAGAGAGAGAGAGAAAGAGAGAGAGAGAGAGAGCTTCTTAGGGTTCGAGCCAGGAGCGGCGAGCTGAGGGCTTGACGGGAAAGAGGCCAGCTGAGGGTTCAAGGAGAGAGCATCGAGCTAGGGTTTCTTCTTTCCGTTTTTCTTCTTGTTTCTTTCCTTTTTAGTTTTTCTTCTTATTCCTTTCCTTTTCAGCTAAAAAAAAAACGGAAAGAGGAAAAGGAGAGCGGTTAGGGTTTTCGAATGTAAGGGAGGGGCCAGCTAGAGATTGTGGAGAATCAGTTGAGAGGAGGAAAAAATCGGAGCTGAGGTTTTGTTTTCTTTTTTTTTTTGGGTCAGGAAGAAGGAGAATGAAGGAATGAGAAGGAGAGAGAAGAAGAGGAGAAGAAAGAAGGGAAGAAAAAAAAACAAAAAAATGGGGGGAGGAGGAAGAGGAGGTAACGGTCAGGAGTTGACTGTTGCCTCAGGAGGAGGCGCGTAGAGATTAAAATTCTCGTCTTTGCAATTGGATATCTGAAAAATGGCCCGAGACCACCATTGCATTCAGAAAAATTCAAAAATCAATATTGTGCATAAAAATATTATTTTCGGCCTCGAGTTTTGTCCCGGGTTCTGAAAATTGAAATTGATGCACGTGAAATTCGAAGACGCACCGTAGAGTATTTTCCTGAAAAATTGCAAAATTGGTGTCGAGCTAGGAAACTGTCCAATTTTTTGAAATCGTGTATGCTCGAGTGATCAGTTGAAAATACTTCCCTCATACAGATGACAGAAATGACGATTTTATCCCTTTGGAGCCGGTGGACCAAAATGGGATGCTGACAATAATGGGCCACACATTCGGGCCAAGAAAGATAAATGGGTCATACAATCAGGCCAATATATATATATACATGGGCCATATAATTAGGCTATGCATTCACACAACGGGCTGAGTGGACCCAGATATAGGCCTTAGGCTCGAGAAAGAGAAAAATGGGCCTAGAACTCCTAGCCTAGAAAAATTCTAAGTTGATTTTCTATGTCTACTTGCTTTTATTCATGGTTTCCCGATTTTATTAATCATGGCCATATTTTCGTGAATTCGCCGATTTATCCCTAAAATTCTACAAAAGGATGATCTTAATCCCTTAAGGTCAATTTGAACTTTAATTTGAATCCTAAGACTCAATTGGCAAGTTAATTACCCTTAATCCTTGTGACATGTGTCAATATACTTGATTATCCATCTTTAACCAGTTTATACACACGAAGCCGAATTATTAATTCAACTAAGTCAAGTGATTGACTAATCCGGTTTAAGGGTCCCCAGGTGCTAATGACTCGCCCTCATAGTCACAAAAACCTTCCTAAGGGTCTAAGCCACCCTAATAATATCTAATTACCCCTAGGCCCGTGTAATTAAGTCAAGTATACATGATTATTACAAATTAACATGTCAATGTCATGGTTTAACCGATATTGGCTCAATTAAACACATAAAAGTTCGGCCAACGCTCACAAAGGTGGCCATCCACATTAATTAGGCCTAAAGACATTCAATTGGACTCGATTGGATTCCGATTTCTAAGGCTGAAACACTAATTAAGTCAATTTTATCTAAATTGGTCTAATTACTCCTAATTAGACTCTAATTACTCCTAATTAGACTCTAATTAAGCAAAATCAGACTCAATTGAACCCTAATTCACTCGGCCCTACACATCATTCATACACTCATGATCTCCATACATCAATTGAGTGTAAACTGAAAGAATTGGCAACAATTAGGCCTTATTACGCAAGAGGGATGAATAATCAATATAATTAACACCTAATTAGGTCTAATTGCCCCTAATTCAATCAATTAGGGCCCGAATCAATTGAGCAAAAAAATTTCAGCATGCTTAAGAAGTCAATTTAGAGCTAATTAAGACTAATTAGATCCAATCAAGCAAGATTTCAAACAATTGGAAGTCAAATAGGCCTAATTAGACTTAATCAGGCAACAAATCATCAAATTAGCTCTCCTAAACCTATTTTATGGAAAATTTCAGAATGTTACAAAGCCCAATTTTATGCTAATTTCACCTAATTAAGTTAATTCGAACCTAATTACCCATAGCCAAGTTTGTGGTTAAGCCGATTACACACAATTTAAGTCCAATTAGACTCAATTGATCCCAAATTAGACTAATTCACCACACGACCAGAATGCTATCACGGGTGATTAAGTTCGACTTAACCCGATTAAAACCTAATTAGCGCATACACAAGCTAATTACAACTGATTGCACCTAATTATACACGAATTGACTCAATTAACACCAAATCAAGTCCAACTAGCATGCAGTTAGTCTTTTCCTGTAAACAATCGAATTTAATTAGTCAAGTTTAGTCCTAATTAAGCATGATACTATCCGATTATCCTAATTAGGCTCTAAATCACATCTACAAATAAACACTCTAATTAAACGAACATCCATCAAAATACAGGCTAATAAGCTTGATTCCAGCTTTGGACGGAGGCTTATAGCCTCACATTACCTTTGCTCCGAGAAGTTTATGGATCTTCAAACTTGAATTCGACGAAATCGACACTTAAGCTCTTAATTATCCTACTAATTTCGAGAACTTATGCTTAATTTGGGGATTTCGGGTCTATAATTTGGTAGAATCTCAACACATGAGAATGGCCAAAAGTTCCTTTATGCTGAAAACGAACCCCAATTTATAGGCATAAGGGAATCGGGGGTTGTTTTGCAAATACCGACCGTTCATGGACGAAAATGAAATTTAATTTTTAAAATTTAAGAGCTCTAGATGGGTCCCGCTAGTCGAGCCTATCCGTTAAGGTAGCTGGTCTCAGGCGCGGTTACAAACCGTGCGACGCGGTTAGTACCCGCGCCCCTGTATAGGGACGCGGGAGCAAACCGCGCCCTATCCTAAATATCCACTCGGTAGGAGTAGACTAGAACCAGTTGAACTGAACTGGTTTGATTCGACAAAAATAACATGTCTTCTTTCAAACTTTCAAAAACATTTCATTTTCACTCTTTACGGGATTTTAAAGCACATTTAAGGGAAGAAAAATTATTAGAAAATGTCATTGGGTTTAGAAAGCATTTATTTATCTGAAAACCACCCCGGCATGAATATTTTTGTTAAGTGAGAGTATCGATTTCTTCATCTCAAACCCTTATCCTGTTGAATAAAATACATAAATCAAAGGGTTTTAATCCGAGAAAATTTATTGTGCTTTCTTATATGAAAAATACGAGTAACTGGGTTTTAAAACAAGGTCTTCAGAGATTGAACGTCACGTTTCAAAATCCGTTTTACACGCACGTTCCTGGAGAAAGAAGTATTGCCAATTAAATCGTATAATTTTGAAAATAGGCACCGATAGTTAAAATTAAGTACTCAGCACTCGATAACTTATCTGTTTATTCTCGAAAGTTCGTCTTCTGACGTGCAAGCCCTAGGTGCTTTCCCCCAGTCTTGGATTTAATGCGCTTCCAGAGACCTAACTCAGACTGGAACGAGGTGCTTACAGCTACCCCCTTTTCGGCTCACCATCCGCAGGGCGATGGGCCGAAGACAAAAAGGACCCATTCCAAGATCGAGTATTGACTTGTGAAAGGGAAAGCACATGTTGTCCACTAGTCGGGGTTTTGATGTATGGGTAGAAAACAATTCTACCCGTTGATCGAGTTTTGACTTGTGAACAGGGAAACACATGTTGTCCATTAGTCAAGGTTTTGATTTGTGAGTAGGAAACACTTCCACCTACTGATCAAGATTTGACTAAAACAGTTTGGAAAGCTTGATTTTTCAAAAGTTGGTCACGTGCGAAATGATTTTGGAAAAGAGTGATTAGTGTCCGTCAACTTCAGTGCTTCTTAGACAGATGTCTTGATTCTTTTTGTCAACGTTTGTATTCTCTTGGCAAACGTTGCGATTCATCTCGGCGGCTCCTTTGCTCTCCTACTTGAGTGTAGAGGACGAGATTTCGCTTGTCTGATGAACAAACGAGTATCTCTCCTAACCCGTCGAGTTCAATGATTTGATTGCCCCACCATGGCTCGAGAAACCTATGGAGAAAAAAGGAGGTTACATAGTATGTTCAAAATACGGAACTTAATTGAAGTTCGACAGAATAAAGGGTTCAAGAAATTGTCCTTTGATGGTACTTGTATTGGACCTGAACCCCTAGATGACATTCAATAGGCTCTATCAAATTGTTTTCATCAAGGGGTGTGGATTCTTGTGTTATTTGAAAACTCAATTGATAAATCTTTTGATTGGTCAAATAGGGTGTCGAAATCATGCCCCACTTCTGTAGGACTCTTCCTTTTATTCTACTTTTTCCTAAATGGCAAGGCATTTTGCTTTTGGTAAAAGGCTCTTGAGCCACAAGTTCATATCAACACCGATTCATGATCTCCGTCTAACACTCATCAATAAACATTCGTTCGGTCATCCATCCATCCAAGAAACGAGGTCTTAAGCATGTCACTAAGATCAAGAGTTATACCACTCCCGAGCCAATGTCGGAAGGATCACAAGAGGGGCACGGCTAGGGCAGCAGCTGGGCACGAACAAGGGCAGCAATAGGGCACAAGGAGGACACGGAAAGGGACAACACAAAGGATTGCGGCTGGAGCTTATCGAGGGAACTCAAATTTGCACGAGGAAGGAAAAGAGCAGTATAACAGCAATAGGCGGAGATGGATAGAACATAGATCGAGAGAAAAAGAGAGAGGTCAAGACTTAGCTCTACTCGGGGCTCGATGGAGAAGCAGTAGTGGCACAACAACGACCAGCAGTAGCTCGAAGAGAGGAAGCACAGTCGCAACAGCTTAGTAGGAAGCTCGGAAGAACATCAACATCAGCTTGGGGTATTGAAAGGGGGCAGCAACATCACAACAACTCAGTAGGACAGCAATAACTTGAGAGGATGGAGTTCAACCCGCGACGGATGAACTCGAGGAGCTTGACAAAGGAGCAGTAGTGGCGTGACTCTAAGAAGAAGGATAGTAGTGACAGCAAACTGGGAGGAGCTTGAGGAGTGTAGCAGCTCAACAGCAACTTAGGGAAGGAAAAGAGCGGTAGCAGCAGCTCAAAGAAAGAGAGAATAGCAACAGTTCAGCTCAGGGAATTCGGGATGGAAGAGAGAAGGGAGGCAGGCAACACAACAGTAGCTACAATGGGGTGAGAGGAGGAGATGAAGAAGTAGATGGTTGTGGTGGTAAGAGAGGGGGCAATAATGTTGTTGATGATGAAGTTGTTGGTGTGGTGGGTGATGAGGACGACAGAGGAAGGAGAAGGAAGATGAGCTAATGATGGTGTGACTGTGGTGTGGTGATGATGGAGTTGAGAGCGTGCAGGGGCAGCAACAGAGAAGAAGAAGGAGAGGATGGGGATGGTCTATTACAGTTAATGTCCGAGAAGTGCAAGAAAAAGAAGTTGAGGTGAAGAAGGTCATGGAGATGCAGAAAGGATGGTGGCAAAAGATGAGAAAGGAGCTGGGGAGGAGGAAGGATAGGGGATGGGAACCTCTATGTGTATGTCTGTGTATGTGTGATGTCTCGAGAGGGTGAGAAAGAGAGAGAGAGAGAGAGAGAAAAGAGAAGCTGTTGTGAAGAGGAAAAAGAATATAGTGATGGTTGCGTGAAGAAGAAGGCAGTTGCAAAGGATGGGAAGGAGCATGACAGCATAAGAGAAGGAGAAGAAAGGGAGATCGGGTGATGATGGTGCTGGAGAGGATCGGGTTGGCAGGGTGGCGCATGATTTATGGTTAGCATACAGGGTAATTTGTAGAAGAGAAGAAAAGAAAAAGAAAAAAGAAAAAGAAAAAAAGGGGAAGAAAAAAGGCAGTGGAAGAACGAAGGAGAAGAAGAATGAAGAGGAAGGGTGGCAGGGAGGGTTGGCTAACTTCAGATAATATTTTGTATACAACGGTAATATGTAATGAAATTTACGTGGTAACATTATAAGACACGTAAAAGTTTTTATTTTTGTAATATTTTTAAAAATCAATAGAAATTGGGATATTGTAGAGGCTTGTGATGTTGCCCGTGTAGTCCGTTGTATATCACCGTTGTATACAAAACTTTTTCTTAGTGCCCGCCAAAATTTTTTGAATGAATATTTCTAAATTGAGATATTAAAAATATAACCGCCACTAGGAAAAGTCCAATTTGCACCAATGGAGAATGAATCTCGAAAATAATCGATATTGGGCCCTCGAAATGCATTCGATCGAAATTGCTCGATTATTTCCAAAATATTATCTTGACAATCGGATATTCGAAAAATATTCTGAGACCACTGTCATATTCAGAAAAATACGGGAACCAATATTATGTAGAAAAATATATTTCATTCCCGAGTATCGTTTTGAATTTTAAAAATCAAAATTGATGCACATAAAGCCCTAAATCACCTCGTAGAGCCTATTTTCTTCTTTCTTTTTTTTTTTCTCTTTCTTCTCTTTTTTTTTGTTTTTTCTTTGAAATTCGAAATTGGAGTTAACTAAAAGAAACTCCCAAAGTTCAAAAGCGGTGAACGCATCTAGCAAGAATCAGAAATAATTTTCTCGATGAATGGTGAAAATGACCATTTGCCCTTCCTCTTTGTGGTCACGTTGAATTGTAGGTCTTGAATCCTCATTGTGATGTAGCCCATTGCGCATGAGCTCCCGGGACAAAATGGGACGTCTACAATAGTAAAAATAGTAGTTATAGTTGTGCGCACCCGAATTTCGTCTCGTCGGGGCAAGCATGCGCGCGCCTAAATGCAACGTTGCTTGGGAGTGTCAACCTTCCCGGGGACGCGCGACGGACGCACGTAAGAATGAGTCGCTACTTGCCATTTTACGACGCGAAGGTCGAGGGCCGACAAATTACCCGGGTCTAGGGGTATGGGGTACACCTAAAATGCTAAGGCAATGGTCTGTACGGAACCGAAAATTCCGAATTCGGGGGTTCTATTACGCGTGGGCTTATATCCCACACGCCTTTTCAGTACTCTAACTTGTTTAAGCTTGCCATTTTAATTTAATTACCGCTTAATTAAGTTCCGCTCATCTTATGCGTTTTGACACCGTAAATTCGAAGAAACATTCTAACCGTCCACTCTCCGACCGGGATTTTTACATGGATATATGTATAATATAAAACCTTACCTCAAATAAAAGACAAATTACAATGACTGAATCCCGGTCGGTTCGTGTTTGGCCATTATTTCACTCATGCTCACCGTATGGTTTTGGAAAAGACCAAAAATTAAATTAAATGCGCACTCGGTGTATGGGGGCATTGGACCCCGTGATCGACGGTTAAAGGCGTTGGACCCTGTGTGAATTGTGTCCTAAAGGATCGGGCTCGATCCGCATAACAAATAATTGCCAAAAAATGTAACAAGCAAGCTCAAATAAACAAACAATGGGGTTTTATTATCGCCGAATTTACGTGAATTAACTGATTATTAACCGAGGTATCTTGACATACAAATCCTACCTTAAAACAAACAAAAGGAGTGATAGATAGGACATGTAACATTCGGCATCATTTTAATGGATTCGACAGACATGGTGTCCATAGTCAAGTCTCGAATGCGTGGATTATTTTTAAATTATTCTGTATCGTGACAATATGGCTTTTACAAATTAAGAGTATTTTCACCTAAAACCCAAAACCTAACCCTCTATTTGACTATTGCCCATGTTTGATTTAGGCCGAATTTGAGATTAATATGTTTTTCCATATTTTAACCCGTTCTAAACACAAACCTATACTAGAGTGACGGCAGGACAAGAACCGATAGTCATCCCCCTTGAATCGAAAAATATATGTGTGTATGAAAAATCAAGATTACGTAGCACGTATCTCAATGATTTTGAAATTGTGAATTTAAAAAGGGAGTGACTAACAGTTCTTGAACTGTCGACGCGATTATAGATTATTAATCGGTTCGTATAATTCATTTAAAAGAGTCAAGTGATTTAATTTAGCCAAATTTAACGTCTCGATTATCCCATATGTAGAATTTTAGGTTAATTAGAAATTTGCCAAATTCTTTAGTCTACGGATTTTGAGTAGTCGAGATAGCCATTAGTTGACCGCCCGATAAATTCTAATTTCCGATATGGTCACGTTGTATACATATAATTACAAAAATAAAATATTTAAATGGGGCACATACATTGTCGGTGGGTGATCCAAGTAGGAAAGGATCGGATATTTTTAGAAAATGTCCAGGGGACTAAATTGAACGATTTTAAAAGAGCAGGGACTGATTTGAAAAATTCGGATAAAGTTTCGGGGACAGATTTGAAAATTCCAAAAAAATTGGGGACTGATTTGAAAATTCTAAAAAAAATTGGGGACTGTGTAAAAATTACTAAAAATGTCCTAGGACTTATTTGAAATGAATTTGAAGATCTGGACTGATCTGAAAACAAAAAAATAGCCGCAGGACTAAACTAAAACAACTTGGAAAGTTCCTTGGGATTCTTGAAAAATTCTGGGAATTCCAGGACTGATTGGAAAATAGTAAAATGACTGGGACTTGATTGAAAAGAAATTTTTGAAATTCGGGGTAGATCTGAAAAGGGTGAAAAATGGTCTCGGGACTAAATTGAAACAATTTGAAAAGTTCTTTGGGATGTTTAGAAAAATTCTAGAAAATCCAAGGACTGATTGGAAAATAGTCAAATGACCGGGACTTGATTGAAAATAATTTTTAGAGTTCAGGGTAGATCTAAAAAAAATAAAATGCGTCCTCTAGACTGAAATGTGACAAAACAGAAGTTCGTAAAATCGAGTTCGGGACAAATCTAATCACCCACGCAACCCAAGAATGCTCATTTCACATCATATCCATCAGGCAAGCAATAATATTCAGGAAAGGAGCCCTAATCATGCCACTAAGTCGAGAATTTACCTAGTTCCGAAAGTTGAGGGATGATTCTGTAAAAATAAAAAACAATCGCCGGATGAATCGGGTCGGATCAGACCCGCCCGAAGGAGAAACCGCTCAGGAGAGAAGCTGGGCCGGACTGGGCGTGTTGGGCCTAATGGACTTGGGCTGGGCCTGCGAAGCAAAAGAAATGGGCCGAGGCCCGTTAGCCGACGGGCGATCGGGATCGCCGAGAACGGTGGCGACGACGCTGCGGGCGGCGGTATCGCCCCTGGACGCCGCGGTGGGGGCTGGAATGGACGCCGATGACGGTTCTGGACACCGCCGACGCTTCGCCGTGGTCGATCTGGGCCTCACCGAGATTAAAACGGTCGGGATCGGGGAAGATTTTGCAATTTTCCGGCGACGGTTCCGAATTCGACCGATTTCAAAATTCCCCAAAACGAGAGCAAATTTCCCGTTTTCTCTCATTGGGTTCTGTTCGTGTGCATCCCAATTGTTTTTCTGTCCATTTAATTGCAATCTCTTCCCCTTTTCCGTTAAGATTTCGGCCGATTTTGGAGAAAATCGCGAAAATCTGCGATATTCTTCGTTCTAGGCCGACGGGGATCGCGGGCAGCCGGTGAGCGCTGCCCGGCCTGCCCGAACCTTTTTTTTCTTTTTAATATTAGGGCCGACGAGATCACGGGCAGTCGGTGAGCAATGCCCGACCTGCCCGAAAATTAATTTTTTTTAAAAAAACTATTATTTATTTATTTATTTGTTATTATTATTATTATTTTAGAAAAGGTAATAAATTGGAAAAATGACGATTTTGCCCCCCTGGAGCCGATGGACCGAAATTGGGTGCTAACAGCTTGCTCCTCTTTGGTTGCGTGCTCGGATAGAGGATGCAGCCAAAGACTATGAGAAGCACCTTATTTGGTCCTGGCGATCGTCTGGCCATTCTCCTTGTTTGTGCTAATATGTGGGCCTGTTGCAAAATAGTAAAAACCATAAATTAATAAATATGAACGCATACTTGAAAGACATTAAATGTGGACAAGAAGTCTTGAAAGCGATATGGACACGAAATCCGAAAAGCAGTAAAAGTTGACACGAAGTCCGAAATGCAGTAAATGCGGGTATGAAATCTGAAATGTAGTAAATGAGGATATGAAACCTGAAACGGAGTAGGTGTGGACACGAAGTCCTGAAAGCAGTAAAAGAGGACACGAAGTTCGAAACGGAGTAGATGTGGACACGAAGTCCGGAAAGCAGTAAACGAGGACACGAAGTCCGAAAGTGGTAGATGAGGACACGAAGTCCGAAATGTAGTGGACGCTGACACAAAGTCCGGAATGTAGTAAGTGAGGACACGAAGTCCAAAAATTAGTAAATGCGGACACGAAGTCCGGAAAGCAGTAGATGTGGACACGATGTCCGGAATGCAGTAAATGTGGATACGAAGTCCGAAATGCAGTAAATGAGGACACAAGTACGAAATGCAGTATATACGGACACGAAGTCCGGGAAGAAGCAAATGAGAACACGAAGTCCGAAAAGTAGTAAATGCGGACACGAAGTCCGGAAAGCAGTATATGCGGACACGAAATCCGGAAAGCCGTAAATGTGGACACGAGGTCCGAAATGCAGTAAATGATGACACGAAGTCCGAAATGCAGTAGATACGGACACGAAGTCCGAGAAGAAGCAAATGAGGACACGAAGTCCGAAAGGAAGTAAATGCGGACACGAAGTCCGGAAAGCAGTTGTCAGCACTCCATTTTGGCCCACCGGCTTCCTACACGAGAATCCCCGATCAAAGCCCGGGTTACTATTCATCACCCAGCAATCAGAGGCGAACGTGCGACGGGAGAAGAGCTGGGCCCATTAGAAAAGCCGAAGAGAGCAGTCGGAAGAACTTACAGACAAAGAACCCCGAAAATAGCGGAGCTGGCACTACGACACTATTCATCACCGAGTCACCGAAGCACCGAAAGGTGCCCAATATGGGACTCTAAAAATCCCTCTCAGTGCCAAAGTGACCAACGACACGTTCGGGAGCATTTCCGGGGCATGCCACATAAGCCGGGACACCCCGATCCCCCACGGACGCCTTTTCTGACGGGGCTCCGGGAGGCCCGATCCACTGACAAGTAAACGGCACTCGGAAACGGGCCTACAGACACCCAGGGACCACCAAGGTCGGGGAACGAGCTTCAGATGACCTTCCGGAATTCGACTTGATCTCTCGAGGGACGTTTCAGTGGCCACAAACGTCTCCCGGCGGGCCTTCGGGGCACGTCCACGGAAAACAGAGACCACAACGATCCCCGAGCACCTCAAGACGTTCAGAGAACACTGAGAAGACCCCGATCACAAGTCCCTAGGTTTTCCCGGGTCAACGGTCTTTGTTCGGGGACAACGAGCCAACGATGTCCCACAAAGCAAAAGGGTCGCCGAAACGAACGTTAGGATGCACAAGGAGCAATCGGGGACTGGGGGGCACTAAACTCTACTCCGAACGTCCAAACAGGGCAAAACCAGCTCTCGAGGCGCCGAGTCGCCCGAACACTCGTTCACACGATGTATGATGATATTAGGCTCATTCAAGTCCTCTTCGATCAAGCATTCCAAATCTATAAATTAATTGGACATCGGAGATCGGATGCAAGCTCAATTAAGTCTTAAGCGTTTTTCGGCTTTTCTCGTGATCGAACGGGACCCACAGCTCAGCCAAGCCAAGCCATCAAGCCGCGGCTCAACCCCAAGCCACGGCTCAACCCTCCAAGCCACGGCTTGGCCGCACCTAGCCTCGGCTAGAACCCATGGCCGGCGACTCCACCCCCCAAGGCTTTCCCTCCTCCACACATTTCAAATATCTCTTACACACATCACCCATCCATCACCTCCCATCCACTTTTCCTTAACTTCCCCTACACTCAACATGACATCTTCCCCACCCTAATCCCTTGAAATTTCGGCAGCCCCCTTAACCCCCTCCTAAGCACACTTAACTTTCCCTAATTGCCTCGTTAGAGCCCTCTATAAGTTCCCATTCCTCATTAACTCTAATGACTTCTTCAATTCCACTCTCTCTCAAGCCAACTTCTCTCTAAAAAGCTCTCAACCTCCAGCCTACTCCCAAGTTCCGTCCACCCCCTTGCCAAGGCCGAAACCGGCCAAAATCGCTGGAAAACCACCCGGTATTTCGGTAACCACCCGACCCGACTCAAGCCAAAAATCATCAAACTCCCTAGCCTACATATTTCCCACCCCCTAAGTCCGTTTCCGAGCTTAGATTTTCGATTTGAAGTCTCCAATACCCCGTTTCAGCGAAAGTACAATCGGGTCCCGAGACCCCTAGCCGCGCGCACCGGACTCCTTCCGACGTGCCATTTCTTCCCACGACTTCGGCGAGTCGTGCCATCACATTCAAAGGGTTTCTCACAACCCTCACCCTGCTCCGTGAAGAGGTGGTCACGGTCCGAGGGCCGATCCACCGTGCACAACCTCCGTTCCATCCGTTTGTTCTTTACCGGGTCCGCCTCTTTTTTACCGAGTTTCTTCTCATTGTTTCGGGTTTGTCCAGGCCTCGGCACGTTCGAGACTGCCCACGGACATCTAGATCTACCCCTTAGGAGTCCAACGAGCCCGATCTCGCACCGTGCCGTGACCGGAGCTAGTGTGCCGACCCCGTTCTTCCCGAGCTGCCGCGACTGCCTCCTTTTGGGTCCCTCTACCTGTAGCCTTAAACCGAGTCTTGCGACTCTCAAGGCCACTTCCCCGACTCTTTTCCTCGCACACCGAGGCTAGGTAACATCTCTTTACGACTTAGAGAAGCTAGGATCCTTGATATTTGTTTACATGAAACGTTAATATAGCTTAAAGAGGTCGGAAGGCATGAAAGTTTACTTTTTTCTTTCGAATCCGTGATTCCCATGCACTCCCAAGCAACGTGCGTCCGTTATTTTCGTTTGTATGTCTATGCCGTGTCCGTATGATGCATGAGCTTGTGCGCCATGGTAGGAGGTGGCTCGGATCCGGGTGGAAGAGACTTAGGAGCCACGGTGGAGCCATGGGACTCACGGCCTAGTCTCAAGGGAGAGACCCGTGAGCTCCCTTGGCTTGTCCGGGGTTAGGACGGTCTCTCTCCCCTCGAAACGAGCCGATTCCTACGTATCTTTATCGTTAATCGCACGTAGCACGTTATGCATGACGGGAAAAGACCCGACTCGAGGCCGGAGAAGCCCTCCCGACCCGTGTGAGCCATGGAAGCTCACGGCCTCCCTTGATGGATGTGGCCGAGAGCTTCCTTGGACCACACGGGTCCGGAAAGTTTTCTTCCACCTCGAGACGAGCCGATTCCCGTGTTTTATCCATTTAAGTTATTAGTTGAGTCAATGTCGTCTTTGTTGTTTTCCGTTTGAATAATCCATTCGTACGTGTTGTGTGGTTTTATGCGATTATGGCTGTAACGGTGCCGAGATAACCGAACTTGTATCATTATTTTGATTGACGTGTTGTGAATGTAAGAAACGATTGAAACCGGTGTAAGAGACCGTCCGAGATACGGGGACGAGTCAAGGAGGTATTCGGTCATCTCCCTAGGGATGTGGCCGAGTGTCCCATGACTCTCCTCGAGTCTAGACCGGCCTCTTCATCCGCTTGGAAGTCGGTTCTTAGAATTGTTTTGCAATTGTATTTGTCGTTTAATTATCAATCATATATCGATTACTCATTAGATGTGTTATTTTCGAGTAAGCACCTACTAAACCCGTTAGTGGTGATATAGATTTATAAATATCGAAGAATGTCACAAATGGAGGAACGGGACGTATTATCCGGATAATTAAATCACTCGGACTTAAACAATTGGGTGAATCGATCCTCAATTTGTAAACGCATCGATGATTTACGGAACGGTGAAAATGCCCTTTTCCATTAAAAAGCTCACAATTTCGAAATACCGGGATACGCAACACGAGTGAAATTGATGTCTAATGAGTACTCGCGTATCACGACTCGAGTCTGGGCCCGATTTGAGGCTGCTCGAATCGAGATGCGCGAGTCCTCCTTAGACTCCTTCGTGTGGCGGAATCTCCAATTTGCTTACAAACATCACAATTGTATTCCAAGGGCATAATCGTCATTCCGCGATTCACCGATACCCTGGGCGTTAGGGGGGTCGGAAACACCTAGAGATATGAATGAGAGGGGGCAACCCGTTCGGGTGCGAGTTTCATTCGCGTGGCTCATTTCGCTCATTTTCGGTGTTTCTTTCTTCCTATCGTAGATTCGGTGGGGAGCATTTTTATTTCAGTTATAAAACGCGGAGAACCAGATTAATCGTGCACTCGGCTTAAACAAACATTAGATAATGGATAGGCGGAATATTAGATTCCAATCTAGAGTCAAAACACGAGTTTGGCTAATTCGGTGAAACCGTAGCGACGCTTAACTGAACAAGAGTCCTAAAACGAATTCACACATATAATTGGCTTAAAACCCTATTCTAATCCACCATCTATGTTTGCCTAGGTTAGATACATTGTTTGCTAATCAACCCCGGTTAATAACTGATTAAATCACGTACATTCGGCCTAATACACAACTCGTCTGTATTCACCGATACTTATCAGTTGTTGTCTGTATTTCATCAGTTTTATCAGTTTTCTACTGTTTTATTCTTGCTTTTGCTGATTTGTCGCGATTCGGGCCCGAGCCCATAGGTTACGTGTTACACGGGGTCCAATGCCCCAAACCACCGAACACGAGGTCCAACGCCTCCTAATTCACCGAGCGCGTGCAACCCGAGTGCGGAATGGGATCTAGCCTCGATTCACCGTTACACTCCGAACACGGCCGATGTGGTAGGCAATTTGGATTGGGCGTGTGAAACGGATCTAGATATCACCCGGGAGCTCGATCGGCCCAACGGTTACAGTGGGAATCAACCGATTCTCCTGCAAACCGTTGGATCGATCGGACCCGACCCTCGGCTCCTTGAGCCCGCGTTGCCTTAATTCACTTATCGGTTATTCAAAATACATGGTGAGCCGGAGCGGAATAGTGGCCCAATGCAAACCGATCGGGATCCATTTACTTATTCGGTTATACTTTGTAATTGTTCGAGAGAACATTGTGAGGATTCTATTTGTATGTTCATTCATCTCCTTGTAAGGATCCCCGATCAGTGAGTGAGAGGTCCGAGTGCTGGATCGGTTAAGTTGGTCTATCGCCACCAAAGGGTAAGTAAGCTTGGATACTCGTGGTTTTGGTTCACGCAGGGAATCGACCATCACGGTTCGATGAACTATAACGCTAAGATAGTGAACCGACTCCTCGATGCACAAGCCTACTCATCTTTCGGACTCTTGGCCCAACTTGATCAATTCATCGAATTTACGATTTCAAAACGGGCGAGTCGAGCGCAACTCTAAATCACGCGGTAAATAAACAAAATGGCAAGCCTAGCAAGCTAGAGTACCGAAAGGGCGTGCGGGATATAGGCCCGCACGTAATAGAACCCCCGAATTCGGAATTTCCGATTCCGTACGACCATTGCCTTAGCATTCAGGTGTACCCCGTACCCCTAGACCCGAGCGACTCAACGGCCCTCGACCTACGGGTCGTAAACAGTAAGTGGCGACTCCTTCTCACGCGCGTCCGTCGCGCATCCCCACGGGAAGGTGGATACTCCCAAGCCGCGTTGCATAGGCATTGCGCATGCGTGCCCCGACGAGATGAAATTCGGGTGCGCACAGCTTGGCGACTCCACTGGGGACTTCTAGAGGGTTCGGGCTCGTTTCCAATTGCTTGCTTGCGTGTCTATTTACCGCTTTCCGTACATTTATTTTCAAGCACCATTACTTCTTGTACTTGCATCGCATCATTCTAGCGGGTATTTAGGTACCTTGTCCGACATCCCACGGGCACCAATATAGGAAGCTAGATTAGTCAGAGGTTCCGAGTAAGGGAACGGATCGAGTCGGCTATGCCACCGAACCGGCCCCCAAAGATCCTCGCTCGATTTCAAGGAATTCACACCCTTGAGTCGGGAGCTCCCATCCCTAGTTAGCGGTTCTCCCAGTAGCACCAAAAACCATGCATACACAGGGACCGTCATGCTGGACCGATTTTTGCCTCCATGCCGTCAACCGACCTAAGAGTCGAGTCCTTGAGTCGGCCCGTAGTTTTTTTAGGACGGGCATTTTGTTGTTTTTAAGAAAGAGCGATGTATACTGTAAAGAACACGACTATAGTTTACATTTCCGCACTGCATCCATTTTTCGAAAAAACTTAGGACATTACATTGATTTGATTCTTAAGACGTTAAGCCGGCATCTCCTCCATTTAGGTAAGGATGGACTGCCCGGCTTCCGGTCTCAGACTCGAAGCAATCACGCCACCAAGACAAGACATCATGTGCATCTGGAGGACGCTCCGGCCGGTGGATCACGCTTTCATCCAGGGCATTATCGGAGACATGGTTATGTTCGCCGAGACCCTGGTGGATTGGATCTTCTTAAGGACCGCCGCCGAATTTTGGGACCCCGAGCACGCAGTGTTCAACTTCCAGGGAACGGAGTTAGCCCCTACAATCGAAGAGTACACGGCACTCATCCAGAGGCCTACGCCCACGACCCACGGCATCTTCGTGCCTAATCCGTTCACAACCGTCCAGGGTCAGCTCTCCACTCTTCTCCACATACCTGCTCAAGACATCCACGAGGAGCTTCATGAGAGGTGGGATCAAGGCATCAGGATCGCGTGGCTCTCCGATTGGACGCTTCTCCGCGCAATGACACCTACAACGGCTTCCTACCAGCGCGATGCCTATCATGGATTCTTACTTTTGGTCTTCGGCACTCTCCTGTTCCCGTACTCGCCGAACCTCATTGACGGGGCTATAGCCCAAGTCGTCCTCCAAGCGGTGGGAGGTCATAGTTATGTGGAGGCTTTATTAGCCGAGACCGGTCGGTCTCTTGACTATGTTAGGGAGGTTCGGCGCGGTAGGATGAGGGGATCTCCGCACCTACTACAGACTTGGCTTCTCGCGCACATCCGCCCTTTTTGCTCATTACATCCGTTCTCCTACATCTCCGACGAACGCTCGTTGATCGAGTGCCTTGCACCAGTCATCCCGCCTCCCGAGCACAGCTTCTCGGAATGGAGGCGTTTTTGGCATGAGTTGACGCTCGCACGCTTCTTATGGGTCGCTCGATGGAACCCCGGCGGCCCCATGATCACGGGATGTCCCGAAATTGTGGGAGTTCCCCTTCTCAGCCACTTGGGGAGCACACTCATATTCCCTGGCCGGGTAATCAGACAGCTCGGCGGCCTACAGGACATTCCCGCCGAGGCGGACCGTCTACCTTTCCGCATCCAGTGGGCCGACTCTACATCCACGGCCCCCGCAAGATTCCTACAAATTCGAGAGATTCGCCGCCAACGGGACGCTAGCATCATACAGCGTCTGTACTTCCCCGAACACCCCACCGACGACGAGCGAGCATTCTCCGCCACGTCAGCATACGTGGCTCGGTTCTATGCACGGGGATTGGCACCGCCGCAACGGTCCTAGGCCACCCCGACTCCCCGCGCAACATCCACCCTCGCCCCCGAAGCCGAAAGCTCCATCCAAGTGGCCATGCACGCTGAACTACGGGCCGTCAAGGAGGAACGAGATAGGCTCCGCTGCGAGCTAGTTGATTCCCGTGCAGAGGTCGCAGATTACAGGGAGCTCCAGACGGAATTGACTCGAGCACGTGCCCGAGTCGCACATCTAGATCGGGAGATGGCCCGTTTGAGCGCGGAACTGGACCGAGTGCACAAGAGGGCGCGCAACCTCGCCCACCCTTAGGATTAGCAAACGCACTCATTTTTGCCCTTGCTCGGACCTACGCCGCTTCCAAACGGCCACCAGGCGCAAAGGAATGCCGGCTTTACGTTTATGTTTCTTTCTTTTCTTCCGTATGTCCTATTTTGTAAAACTATGGAGCTTGAAGCTAATCAATGTAATGACATTAGTATTTTGAAAACTCATGCATCTCATACATCTTGTCATTTTACTTATTCCATACTTATCGTTTGAGATATCGATGTTTGTCCTTACACATTCTTGGAATCTAGGTGATCACAACTGGCGTCACACCGCTACCCAACTCGTCAGCGTCTCAGGATGGCGGAAGGGGATCATGTCGATATCTCCGAAGAAGTCAACCCATCGGTCCTGACTCTCTCTCAACCACCTCCAACACATGCTCCGCCACTTCTCACTCCTGCAGGCGTACTCCCGGCGTATTCAGGCGCCCTTCCAACACATCTCCCGCCCCCGGCGTCTTCAGGGGCGCATTTGCCACCGGCCTCACTAACTTCCGCCGCTACCGACGACCAAGCCTGCATTGCGGCACTCGAGGGCACGGTCAACCAAATGGCCACCAACATGGCAAAGTTGCTCGCCCTACTCAGGGGACCAAACCGCGCATCCTCGAGCTCCACGCCTCCGCCGGGACAAGGACCAACAGCCGACCGGGCCCCGTGGGCCCCACCAACCCAAGCCCCAGAGAACGTTGAGGCTCCCGCACCGCCAACGCTGTACACATCCACAGTCCACCCCTTCACCACTCAACTACCGCCGCCGCCGGCCCCCACGGCCGTCCCTCTTCCACCGGCGACCTTCCTATCTTCGGAGCACATCTTGTCCGCGCTTCCGCCCGTTTCCATACCGGCCCTGGCTATGGCCTATGCAATACCTCCGCCGATGGTTTTCCCGGCATCCGGCGCACTTGCTCTGACTCATCTTCAAGCCACGAAGCTTCCTCCCTATCCACAGCCTCACGCCGGCTTCTCCTACCAGGTACTGCCCCCCATAAACACCACCTTCCACGAACCGGGCACGCCGACCCATGCGGCCCAGTTCGCCTCACCGACACACTTCTTCCCCGAGGCCGACGCCGAGCAGGAGCGAAGGTTGAAGCGAATGGAGGAAACGATACGGGCCCTACAGGCGAGTGATGCTCGTCCCGACGCACGCTATGGCGACTGCAGCCTATTCCCGGGTATGCGGCTGCCCCCGAAGTTCAAAGTCCTGGAGTTCAAGACCTATGAGGGCACGACGGATCCACGTCACCACCTCCGCCACTACCGGGGGAAGATGCTGCCGTATTGGGAATACGAGGAGTTTGTCATCCACTCATTCCAAGATAGCCTGTCGGGATCGGCCCTTGATTGGTTCATGTCGCTGAAGGCCGAGGACATCCCGACATAGGAGGACCTCTCCCGGAGATTCACCGATCAGTACCGGTATTGCGCGGAAACGCCTCCCACCCTTCTGGAGCTGAGCAAGAAAGAAATGACGCGGGGCCAAAGGTTCGAGGAATATGCCGCCAAGTGGCGTGCCCAAGCAGCAAAGCACGTCCCTCCGATCAGCGAGGCGCAACAGATCCAGTTGTTCCACTCCACACTGAGAGGAATATACTATTCACACCTGTTGGCACACACTTCGTCGTTCTCCGACCTCATCGAGGCAGGGAAAAAGCTGGATTTGGGGATCAAACTCGGAAGGATGGAGGACCCCACCAGCAAAGGGGAGGAGTCGTCAAAGAAGGCTCCCGCGGCGCTGTCGTCTTCCGGCGGGAGGAGAGCGAAGGAAGTTTCAGTAAACGCCGTTAATACGGCACATCAGGCGCCCCAACAATATTCGGTGAATCTCACGACCACACCGACCACCGCTCCTACCTACTTTCCTCCGCCTCCACAGCACCAACCTCGGTCGATCTACTATTCGGCCCCACCGGTCCCACCGCCGACGACCTCACAATCATACGACCACTTTGCGCCCGCCCCCGCTCAGCCCTCTCAACCCAGGCCCCCGGTGTCGAGAACTCCTCCACCGGTGCAACAGAACCCTACGTCACAAGGTCAACAGGCCGGCGGCGCGCAAAGCCGACCCCGCAAACAATACTCGCTGTTGCCTGCTCCTCTCTCTCACATATATCGGCAACTCTTGGCGGGAAATCAAATTCAGCCGATATCCCCGGGTTCGAACTTCGACCCGTCCGTTCAGGATCAATCCAAGCACTGCGAGTATCATTAGGGCGCGCCGGGGCACACTCTCGACAATTGTTGGAGGTTGTGGGACGAAATTCAGAGGAGGATCGATAGCAACAGACTCACCTTCAACGCCGTCAGGCCCCCAAATGGGCAGGCCAACCCCCTCCCGGACCATAGGCCGAGTTCAGGGCCATCCATCAACATGATCTCTATATGCGTTTCGGAGAGGGACGAAGAAGCGCAGGAGAATCCCCTTCCCTTTGTGATCAATTACACTCCCGAAGAACCCACAGTCAGGTTCACGGGACACGAGGCCTTGCCAGCCCCGTTCGTTATCGACATCCCTGCCCGGGAGCCGTACTCAGATAGCAAGGTCCCCTGGGCCTACGAAGGAAGTGTTGGGAGTCTCGAGCAGCAATTCAGTGTCATGGGGGTGACACGATCGGGGCGGGTGTATGATAGCTCGGCGGCCAAGGACAAAGGGAAAGCGCCCGCCGTTGAAGTCAGAGCGGCGCCCGAAAGCTCACCTTTTCCATCCAAGAAGGTGACCGAGGAGGAAGCCGAAGCTTTCATGAAGATCGTGAAGGCGAGCGAATACAAAGTGGTCGACCAAATGGCCAAGTCCCCGGCCCATATCTCATTGCTCGCACTCCTCCTCGGCTCGAAACCTCACCGAGAGGCCCTCCTCCGGGTACTGACCACGGCACAAGTCCCGAAGGGAACGCCCCCGGACAGGATAGAGGAGACGGTCGGGTCCATCTTTTCCAACACTATCTCGTTCTTGGACGACGAGCTCCAGTCCGAGGGTTGGTCACATTCGCGGGCGTTGCACATTGTATGCAAGTGCAACAATTATATCGTTGGCCGGGTCATGATTGACAACGGGTCCGCCCTTAACGTTTGCCCGGTGACCACCCTAAAACAAATGAACGTGGACCTCAATCGAGTCCGCCCAAGCAAGACAGCGATCCGAGCCTTCGACGGCTCACGCAGGGAGGTAAACGGGGAGATCGACCTCCTCATAGACGTTGGCCTGTGCTCGTTCAGCATCACGTTCCAGGTGCTCGACATCCCGAACGCATTCAGCCTATTGCTCGGGAGGCCCTGGATTCACTCGACCGGCGCCGTCCCCTCTTCTTTGCACCAAAGGCTAAAGTTCATCGTCGAGGAGAGGCTCATTACGGTGAAAGGAGAGGAGGACTACGCCATCTACAAGGAGACGGCGGTGCCCTACATCAGCATTGGGGACGATGAAAACCTCCCGTTCCACTCATTCGAAACCATCTCCGTCATCCGGGACTACGGAGAGAGTGGACCACCCCGCGCCGACCGCATGATAGGGAAGGTTCTCCTGCGCAACAACTATGTCCCCGGCACCGGCCTCGGGGCACGCGAGCAAGGGATCAGCCGCCCTATCAAAGTTGAAGGATACAAACACAGGAGGGGACTCGGTTTTCGCCCCTCCTGTCATGAGATCATCGAGGCCCGCAAGGGCAACCATCTTCACCGCCTCGCCGCATACTACGGGAGGCTCAACAGGGGCACTTTAGTCTCCCCGCTATCTCACTTCTTCCCCGGGCCTTCACACACCATAGGAGGCACCCTTGACGGCCCTTCCTCGGACTCCGACGACACTCCTGCCACTCTGTCAGCCGTGTACGCCGTCACCGAGGAGATTCCTTCAGGGGTTCACATCCGCTTGGCGCAAGAAAACGAGGAGCTGGACAACTGGACCTCAGTCCCGCGCTACTCGGCTGTGATTGCCGATGTGTAAGGCTTATCTATGTATAAGATGTTCCCCGCGTGTCGGCATAGCCATGCGCCACACGACGGGAGAGGGGTTTCTATTATGGCTTCTTGTTCACAACATCAATGAAATCTCCCATGCATTTTTGAATTCCCTTGCATTCTTTCTCCCTCTCCTATTCTCCATTTCGCAGCACTATAAATTTTCTAAGACGATTCTCTCGAATTTCCAGGCTCCACTCGAATCCAAATCCTCGATGCTTCGATGCGAACCTATCCCGAGAGCAACTCGGTGAGCCTCAACCCGTATACTTTGGGGAAGGGCTTCCCGAGGATAGTCAAGTGCCCGAGATAGAAGAGAGTTTGCGTCGCCTCGAAGACAATCAAATCACCTTAGTCGAGCCAACGGAGGAGATCAACGTGGGTACTGAAGAAGAGCCTCGCACCTTGAAGATCGGGACAGCCCTCGACCTTACACAGCGAGCCCGGATGATCGACTTCCTGAAGGAATATCAGGAGGTCTTCGCTGGTCTTATGCCGACATGCCCAGCTTAGACCCCTCAATAGTAGAGCACTTTCTCCCGCTCGACACCGAGAAATTCCCGCCCAAACGGCAACAGTTGCTGCGACAGCGGGCCAGCCTCCTTCTCCGCATCAAGGAAGAAGTCGTCAAACAGATCAATGCAAGATTCCTCGAGGTCTGCAACTATTCAGAGTGGGTGGCAAATATCGTGCCAGTGGAAAAGAAGGATGGAAGAGTCCGAGTCTGCGTTGACTATTGAGATCTCAACAAGGCCAGCCCTAAGGACAACTTCCCCTTGCCGCACATCGACGTCGTAGTCGACAATACGACGCGCCACGCCCAATTCTCTTTCATGGACGGCTTCTCCGGATACAATCAAATCCGGATGGCCGAGAAGGACAAACTCAAGACGACGTTCACTACGATGTGGGGAACCTTTTGCTACCGCGTTATGCCTTTCGGCCTCAAGAACGCGGGGGCAACTTATCAGAGGGCTATGGTCACATTATTCCACGACATGATGCACAAGGAAGTCGAGGTATATGTCGACGACATGATCGCCAAGTCCAAAGAAGGAGAAGACCACCTTATCAGTCTAAAGCGCCTTTTCGACCGCCTAAAAGAATACAAGCTCCGGCTTAATCCGACAAAGTGCACATTCGGCGCTCGGTCAGGAAAACTACTGGGATTCGTGGTCAGTGAGCGCGGTATCGAGGTGGACCCGGATAAAGTCAAGGCGATCAAAGAGCTTCCCCCGCCGTCAACGGTTTGAGAGGTGCGCGGCTTCTTGGGGCGACTAAATTACATTACACGCTTCATTGCAAACCTGACAGACAAGTGCCAACCACTCTTTCGCTTGCTCCGCAAGAATGCAACGATGGAATGGGACCACGAGTGCCAGAAGGCCTTTGACACCATCAAGGCCTACCTAATTCAGCCGCCGATATTGGTACCGCCTGTGCCGAACCGGCCCCTCATTTTGTACATCACAGTACGCCGACAATCCTTGGGGTGCATGCTGGGGCAAGAGGACGAGTCGACACGCGCCGAAAGGGCAATATACTACTTGAGCAAGAAGTTCACCGAAGGGGAATCCAATTATTCGGAGATCGAGAAGATGTGTTGCGCGTTGGTATGGGTCATGCAAAGGCTTCGACAGTACACACTCTATCACACGATCCGCTTATTGTCAAAAGCGGACCCCTTGCGGTATTTGCTCGATAGCCCCTCATCCATGAGGAACATCGCAAAATGGCTCTGTCAGTTGACGGAATACGACATAGAGTACGTGCCTCGCACATCTGTCAAGGGGCAAGCGATTGCCGACCACCTAGCAGAATTCCCGATCGATGACGACACACAGATCAACACGGACTTTTCGGATGAGGAATCCTCCAGGTGGATGAAGAGAAAGAGGAACCAACGTGGAAGATGTACTTTGACGGGGCTGTCAATTCCGTGGGATCCGGAGTTAGGGCAGTTTTGATATCCCTGGACGGGCGCCATTATTCGGTCGCGGCAAAAGTGGATTTCTCCTGTACCAACAACGTAGCCGAGTACGAGGCGTGCATTCTCGGTTTGCAAGCGGCAATTGATTTCAAGGTAATGGAGTTAGAGGTGTTCGGCGATTCCATGCTCACAATCTTCCAAACGTTGGGGCAATGGAAGATGAAAGACGCGAAGTTAGTCCCGTACCACGAATATCTTGAGGAATTGGCGAAGAATTTCAAGAAGATCTCGTTCACCTACACTCCACGCGCAAAGAATCAGTTCGCTGATGCACTTGCGACACTTGCGTCCATGGCGAGTATCTCAGAGGGGAACATCGTCGAACCTCTCGAAATCGAAGTGGCCAAACGCCCGGCCCACTGCAACACGATTGAAGCATCCGAAGCGAAGCCGTGGTATGAGGACATCAAGAACTTCTTGCAAACGGGCCATTATCCCCCGTTCGCCGATCGCCGCGATCGAAAGACGCTCAGGCGCCTCGCGATGCACTACTTTCTAAGCGGCGAGATACTATATCGCCGTTCCTTTGATTCCACGCTCCTCCGATGCATCGACGAACACGAATCACGACGCATTATGGAGGAAGTGCACGGGGGAAACTGCGGACCCCATATGAACGGTCTCATGCTCGCTAAGAAGATTATGCTCCTAGGTTATTATTGGTCCACCATGGAGACTGATTGTGTGAAGCATGTCAGACATTGCCACCGATGTCAGGTTTATGCCGATCAGATCAAAGCGCCGCCCAATGAACTGCGCCCCATGACGGCACCATGGCCTTTTTCGATGTGGGGGATGGACGTGATAAACCCGATCAACCCCAAAGCGTCTAACGGGCATATGTTGATTTTGGTGGCAATCGATTACTTCACCAAATGGATCGAGGCCATCACTCTTGCGTCAGTCACCGCAAAGGCCGTGGCTCGTTTTCTCCGACGCGACGTCATCGCCCGGTACGGGGTCCCTGCGACAATCATCACGGACAACGCCAAGAACCTGAACAACAAGGTCATCGATGAGCTCTGTGCACAATTCAAAATCCGACACCGCAACTCCACCCCGTACCGTCCCCAAATGAACGGTGCGGTGGAAGCGGCGAATAAGAACATCAAGAAGATCATCGAAAAAATGACGGTGAACTTCAAGGACTGGCACGAGATGCTCCCCTATGCACTCTTGGTGTACCGGACATCCATATGGACCTCAACCGGGGCAACCCCGTACTCCCTAATCTAGGGCATGGAGGCCGTCCTCCCAATCGAAGTGGAGATCCCTTCCATGAGGATTCTTGCCGAGATCGAACTTGAAGAAGCAGAATGAGTGAAGCAGCGGTACGAACAGTTGAACTTCATTGATGAAAAGAGGCGGAAAGCGCTATGCCACGGACAGTGCTACCAGCAAAGAATGGCTCGAGCCTTCAACGCAAGAGTCCGCCATCGCGACTTCAGCCCCGGCGACCTCGTTTTGAAGAAAGTCCTACACGTCACGCCGGACTCTCGAGGGAAGTTCTAGTACAAATACGACGGCCCCTTCATCGTCATAGAGGTTTTCTTCGTAGGAGCGGTCATTTTGAGCGACATGGACGGCACTGAAAATGCCCTTCCCGTCAACGCTGACGCCATCAAGAAGTATTATCCGTGAGCACTTGTATATTCTTTATCCGCCGGGCTCCGTGCCCGTTCTTATTGTAAGACATTTCTATTCTCGTGAACGAGAGTCAATTCCCGCCGTTTTGTCCAATACTAAGCTTTCTTGAGAGAAAAAAAATAAATTTTCCCGCTAGGTTGAAAACCTCTTCGAGGCGACCTAGGCAAAAGCTAGGGAACGAGTGGCACGACTTAAAATCCCGCAAAGGGGAGTCGCGGCAAAAGGAGAGCATAAATCATTTCCTCGCTAGGTCGAAAACCTCTTCGAGGCGGCCTAGACAAAAGTTAGAGGACCCGAGGGGTGTGATCTCGCCCAAACACGGGGGATCGCAGCAAAAGGTGAGCATTCATGTGATAAAGATCAAATAAAACACCCCGCTAGGTTATCACGCATCTTGCGGCCTAGGCAAAAGTTAGGGGACAATGTCGGCTTGACCACGAAAGAATGGCAACACTTCTCCGTGAAGCTGCACCGAGTAGTGGTTCGGCATTCTCCGACGCAAGCAAACTCTCTTCGACTCTCCAGGCTCGAGACTCGCCCTGGAACGGGGTCGAATCGACGTATCCTTGATTTGGAGGATCCCATAAGATCCCTCCCATTACCTTTATGCACATAATTCTACGGGTTATCCGTCCCAGAAAAGCTATTCTTCGATAAGGACACGGCCGCCTTCCAAAGGGCCACCAATATCATGTCCCCAACACATCTTTACATAGATTCCTTTACGCGTCGTAGTCTAAACGATTTCACGCGGCTGACATCCTCTGTAGGCTTCTCTTTCCCCTGTACAGGTACGATCAGGAACCCCAGGGGACGCTCCCCGCCGACGGATTCGCGTCTGCCTCATGTGGCAAGCTGTGTTCTCAAGGACTTGGAAATCGTCGAGGGATGCGTCACACTGCCCAAACCAACGATGTTCAGAAAAGGACGAGCGATAAGAGATCATCAATAGTCGCCGCTCATGAAGCAATCCGTATCCAAATGCCAAGCGAGCCGTATCACACAGCGCTTTGCTCAAATTCCAAATTTCGAATTCCTCATCGGGTCCATCCCGGCTTTTAAATTCTGTTCAGGTCTATCCTGGCCCCTCGGGTCCATTCCGGCTTTTAAATTCATGTTCAGGTCTATCTTGACCCCTCGAGTCCATCCCGGCTTTTAAATTTCTGTTCAGGTCTATCCTGGCCCCTCGGGTCCATCCCGGCTTTTAAATTTCTGTTCAGGTCTATCCTGGCCCCTCGGGTCCATCCCGGCTTTTAAATTTCTGTTCAGGTCTATCCTGGCCCCTCGGGTCCATCCCGGCTTTTAAATTTCTGTTCAGGTCTATCCTGGCCCCTCGGGTCCATCCCGGCTTTTAAATTTCTGTTCAGGTCTATCCTGGCCCCTCGGGTCCATCCCGGCTTTTAAATTTCTGTTCAGGTCTATCTTGGCCCCTCGGGTCCATCCCGGCTTTTAAATTTCTGTTCAGGTCTATCCTGGCCCCCTCGGGTCCATCCCGGCTTTAAATTTCTGTTTAGGTCTATCATGGCCCCTCGGGTCCATCCCGGCTTTTAAATTTCTGTTCAGGTCTATCCTGACCACTCGGGTCCATCCCCGTTTTTAAATTCATGTTCAGGTCTATCCTGGCCCCTCGGGTCCATCCCGGCTTTTAAATTCCAGTTCAGGTCTATTCTGGCCCCTCGGTCCATCCCGGCTTTTAAATTCCTTGTTCAGGTCTATCTTGGCCTCTCGGGTCCATCCCGAATTTTAAATTCCAGTTCGGGTCTATCCTGGCCCCTCGGGTTCATCCCGGCTTTTAAATTCATGTTCAGGTCTATCCTGGCCCCTCGGGTCGATCCCGGTTTTTAAATTCCAGTTAAGGTCTATCCTAGCCCCTCGGGTCCATCCCGGCTTTTAAATTCTAGTTCAGGTCTATCCTGGCCCCTCGGGTCCATCCCGGCTTTTAAATTCCTTCTTCAGGTCTATCCTGGCCCCTCGGGTCCATCCCGGCTTTTAAATTCCTTGTTCAGGTCTATCCTGGCCCCTCGGGTCCATCCCGGCTTTTATTTTCATGTTCAGGTCTATCCTGGCCCCTCGGGTCCATCCCGGCGTTTAAATTCCATGTTCAGGTTTATCCTGCTTTCTTTCGGGTCTATCCCGGTTTCTTTCGGGTCTGTCCCGGTCTTAATTTCCAGCGCAATGTCCCGACATGTCCAAGCAAGGTACGAGCAGCAGCGGGAAGGGGACGGTATCAGAACTGTCGTTGGACCCAAAAAGGGGATGCTTATTATGGTCTTTGGCTACATCCTCTAACCGAGCATGCAGCCAAAGAGGAGCAAGCTGTCAGCACCCCATTTTGGCCTACCGGCTTCCTACACGAGAATCCCTGATCAAAGCCCGGGTTACTATTCATCACCCAGCAATCAAAGGAGAACGTGCGACGGGAGAAGAGCTGGGCCCATTAGAAAAGCTGAAGAGAGCAGTCGGAAGAACTTACAGACAAAGAACCCCGAAAACAGCGGAGCTGGCACTGCGGCACTATTCATCACCGAGTCACCGAAGTACCGAAAGGTGCCCAATATGGGACTCTAAAAATCCCTCTCAGTGCCAAGTGACCAACGACACGTTCGACCGCATTTCCGGGGCATGCCACATAAGCCGAGACACCCCGATCCCCCACGGACGCCTTTTCTGACGGGGCTCCGGGAGGCCCGACCCACTGACAAGTAAACGGCACCCGGAAACGGGCCTACAGACACCCAGGGACCACCAAGGTCTGGGAACGAGCTTCAGATGACCTTCCGGAATTCGACTTGATCTCCCGAGGGACATTTCAGTGGCCACAAACATCTCCTGGCGGGCATTCGGGGCACGTCCACGGAAAACAGAGACCACAACGATCCCCGAGCACCTCAAGACGTTCAGAGAACACTGAGAAGACCCCGATCACAAGTCCCTAGGTTTTCCCGGGTCAACGGTCTTTGGTCGGGGACAACGAGCCAACGATGTCCCACAAAGCAAAAGGGTCGCCGAAACGAACGTTAGGATGCACAAGGAGCAATCGGGGACCGGGGGGCACTAAACTCCACTCCGAACGTCCAAACAGGGCAAAACCGGCTCTCGAGGCGCCGAGTCGCCCGAACACTCGTTCACACGATGTATGGCGATATTAGGCTCATTCAAGTCCTCTTCGATCAAGCATTCCAAATCTATAAATTAATTGGACATCGAAGATCGGATGCGAGCTCAATAAAGTCTCAAGCGTTTTCCGGCTTTTCTCGTGATCGAACGGGACCCACAGCTTAGCCAAGCCAAGCCATCAAGCCGCGGCTCAACCCCAAGCCAAGGCTCAACCCTCCAAGCCACGGCTTGGCCAAAAATCATCAAACTCCCTAGCCTACATATTTCCCACCCCCTAAGTCCGTTTCCGGGCTTAGATTTTCGATTTGAAGTCTCCAATACCCCGTTTCAGCCGAAAGTACAATCGGGTCCCGAGACCCCTAGCCGCGCGCACCGGACTCCTTCCGACGTGCCATTTCTTCCCACGACTTCGGCGAGTCGTGCCATCATGTTCAAAGGGTTCCTCACAACCCTCACCCTCCTCCGTGAAGAGGTGGTCACGGTCCGAGGGCCGATCCACCGTGCACAACCTCCGTTCCATCCGTTTGTTCTTTACCGGGTCCGCCTCTTTTTTACCGAGTTTCTTCTCATTGTTTCGGGTTTGTCCAGGCCTCGGCACGTTCGAGACTGCCCACGGACATCTAGATCTGCCCCTTAGGAGTCCAACGAGCCCGATCTCGCACCGTGCCGTGACCGGAGCTAGTGTGCCGACCCCGTTCTTCCCGAGCTGCCGCGACTGCCTCCTTTCGGGTCCCTCTACCCGTAGCCTTAAACCGAGTCTTGCGACTCTCAAGGCCACTTCCCCGACTCTTCTCCTCGCACACCGAGGCTAGGTAACATCTCTTTACGACTTAGAGAAGCTAGGATCCTTGATATTTGTTTACATGAAACGTTAATATAGCTTAAAGAGGTCGGAAGGCATGAAAGTTTACTTTTTTCTTTCGGATCCGTGATTCCCATGCACTCCCATGGAACGTGCGTCCGTTATTTTCGTTTGTATGTCTATTCCGTGTCCGTATGATGCATGAGCTTGTGCGCCATGGTAGGAGGTGGCTCGGATCCGGGTGGAAGAGACTCCCTAGGCCACGGTGGAGCCATGGGACTCACGGCCTAGTCTCAAGGGAGTGACCCGTGAGCTCCCTTGGCTTGTCCGGGGTTAGGACGGTCTCTCTCCCCTCGAAACGAGCCGATTCCTTCGTATCTTTATCGTTAATCGCACGTAGCACGTTATGCATGACGGGAAAAGACCCGACTCGAGGCCGGAGAAGCCCTCCCGACCTGTGTGAGCCATGGAAGCTCACGGCCTCCCTTGATGGATGTGGCCGAGAGCTTCCTTGGACCACACGGGTCCGGAAAGTTTTCTTCCACCTCGAGACGAGCCGATTCCCGTGTTTTATCCATTTAAGTTATTAGTTGAGTCAATGTCGTCTTTGTTGTTTTCCGTTTGAATAACCCATTCGTACGTGTTGTGTGGTTTTATGCGATTATGGCTGTAACGGTGCCGAGATAACCGAACTTGTATCATTATTTTGATTGACGTGTTGTGAATGTAAGAAACGATTGAAACCGGTGTAAGAGACCGTCCGAGATACGGGGACGAGTCAAGGAGGTATTCGGTCATCTCCCTAGGGATGTGGCCGAGTGTCCCATGACTCTCCTCGAGTCTAGACCGGCCTCTTCATCCGCTTGGAAGTCGGTTCTTAGAATTGTTTTGCAATTGTATTTGTCGTTTAATTATCAATCATATATCGATTACTCATTAGATGTGTTATTTTCGAGTAAGCACCTACTAAACCCGTTAGTGGTGATATAGATTTATAAATATCGAAGAATGTCACAAATGGAGGAACGGGACGTATTATCCGGATAATTAAATCACTCGGACTTAAACAATTGGGTGAATCGATCCTCAATTTGTAAACGCATCGATGATTTACGGAACGGTGAAAATGCCATTTTCCATTAAAAAGCTCACAATTTCGAAATACCGGGATACGCAACACGAGTGAAATTGATGTCTAATGAGTACTCGCGTATCACGACTCTAGTCCGGGCCCGATTTGAGGCGGCTCGAATCGAGATGCGCGAGTCCTCCTTAGACTCCTTCGTGTGGCGGAATCTCCAATTTGCATACAAACATTACAATTGTATTCCAATGGCATAATCGTCATTCCGCGATTCACCGATACCCTAGGCGTTAGGGGGGTCGGAAACACCTAGAGATATGAATGAGAGGGGGCAACCCGTTCGGGTGCGAGTTTCATTCGCGTGGCTCATTTCGCTCATTTTCGGTGTTTTTTTCTTCCTATCGTAGATTCGGTGGGGAGCATTTTTATTTCAGTTATAAAACGCGGAGAACCAGATTAATCGTGCACTCGGCTTAAACAACCATTAGATAATGGATAGGCGGAATATTAGATTCCAATTTAGAGTCAAAACACGAGTTTGGCTAATTCGGTGAAACCGTAGCGACGCTTAACTGAACAAGAGTCCTAAAACGAATTCACACATATAATTAGCTTAGAACCCTATTCTAATCCACCATCTATGTTTGCCTAGGTTAGATACATTGTTTGCTAATCAACCCCGGTTAATAACTGATTAAATCACGTACATTCGGCCTAATACACAACTCGTCTGTATTCACCGATACTTATCAGTTGTTGTCTGTATTTCATCAGTTTTATCAGTTTTCTTCTGTTTTATTCTTGCTTTTGCTGATTTGTCGCGATTCAGGCCCGAGCCCATAGGTTACGTGTTACACGGGGTCCAATGCCCCAAACCACCGAACACGAGGTCCAACGCCTCCTAATTCACCGAGCGCGTGCAACCCTAGTACGGAATGGGATCTAGCCTCGATTCACCGTTACACTCCGAACACGGCCTGTACGGACCCGAATGTGGACTCTTGTCGGGGCCCGCATTGCGCGCTTTTGGATCGCGCGGCTTGGTCGGAACGTCCACCTTCCTGTGGGGACGCGCGTCGGACACGGGTGAGAGAAGGAGTCGCCACATATCATTTTACGACCCGAAGGTCGAGGGCGGATAAGTTACCCGGGTCTAGAGGTATGGAACACCTAGTTTGTTGTTAAGGCATTGATCTGTGCGGAACCGGAAAGTCCGTGTTCGGGGGTTCATGTTACGTGCGGGCCTATATCCCGCACGCCCTTTCGGTACTCTGGTTTGCTAGGCTTGCATGTTTTATTATTTACCGCGTGAATTAAGTTGCGCTCGGCTCGCACGTTTTGACACCGTAAACTCGATGAATTAAACGATGTCGGTTGAGAAGCCGAGAGAGAAGTAAATCTATATGTCGGGGAATTGGTTCACAATCTTGCGTTACAGTTCATCGAACCATGGAGGTTGAATCCCTGCGTGAACCAGAACCGCGAAATCTTGGATTTACTTGTGTCTGGGCAAGCATTAAACCGATTCGATTAATTCGACTCTCGGACCGTTCGCTCACCGACTGGAATTCTTACAGAATAAATATACCAAATAGAATCCTTACAATGCTCTCAAAACAATAAATACAAATTACAAAAGGGTCGAATTCCAGTCGTTTCGCGTTCGGTTATTATTCCACTCTAACTCACCGTGAGTTTAGGGAAAAGACCGAAGAACTGAAATTCAATGGACGCTCTCGCTGAATAGGGCGTTGGACCCTGTGAGTGTTGATTAGGGTGTTGGACCCTGTGCTCGATGATTAGGGCGTTGAACCCTAATATTATTCGGCCTAGGGATCAGGCTGGACCCGCATGGCAAACAGGTGCGGAAAAATAACACGCAACATGTTAATAACAGACAAAGTGTTTTTATTGTCGTGTTTACGTGAATTAACAGATTATTAACCCAGGGGTGTTTTTGCAAGCAAATGCTATATGCTAAACAATCAGACATGTGCCAACGTTTTAGCATTCGGCTTTGTTTTGAGAACTTGACAAAGAGAGTCAAATCTCAGGTGTGTGGATTGCTTTTATAGTTGTTCTGTATTGTGACACTGAATTACCACTGAATTAACCAAACTCGTGTTTTGACTCTAGATTTGGAATCTAGAATTCTTCCTAACCATTATCTAGTTTTTGGTTAGGTCGAGTGAAAGGTTAATCGGCATTTCGCATGTTTTCTGACAGAGATAACCATTCTAGTGACCCGAGTCTATGTTAGGATAACAGAAACTCATCAGTTAGATAAGAAAAGCTATGCAGATGAACCTGCACCTGAACAGGTAGCCCATTCTTATCCCGTACTGTAGTGTTTCTGTTATGCTAACCCTAAGGGTGTCGCTGAATTGTGAAAAGACGATTTTGCCCTTTATTTGAAAATTGTTCTCAGAAAAGGGGAAAACATCGCAGTGCGGGCCACCTCGGCCTGTAGCCGGTGTCAACCAAATCCCTGGATCGTCCAGGGTTGTGCAAGAACCCCGGAAAAGCCAAGGAACCGGTCGATCTACCCGGAAGTGATCTAGAAAGATCTTCTGTATCGTGACCTAAGCTACCTAGAATCAAGTAAAAACTCAAGTTGAGACACAGAAGCCCTTTTTAGACGTCCATGTTATATCGGACCGCGTGTTTCGGGTTTTGAAATTGATAAGTTTGAAAAGGGCACCAACGTCCTTTGACGACTCGTCGACGCGAGTTATCAGTTTATGTCCAATTCGGGTAAACTTTATCAGTGTGAAGTGGGTTTAATCATGTGAGCGTCTCGATTAACCCGTTTGTGGAATTAATGCTTAAGGGTTGTGCCGAATGCATTAATTGTGAAAACGATTCGTGATTCGACGACCAAGACGATTCCATAAGGATCGAGGATAATTTGGTCCAATGACCGAAACTACCCTCGTAACCGAATGGACCCGAATGAGTCATCGATACTCGAATCCATGCATGCTTCGTTTAAAAGAGTCTTTACATGATACTTTAACATAGGAATCGTAAAGACATTGAAGTAAAAATTCATACCATCCGATCAACGAATTAAACTTGAGATAAGGAACTCATTCTTGACCCAAGGAAGGCCAAGAAGCCCTCGGCTTCATCTTATGAAAGGTGGCCGAAGGTTCTCATGGCTCTATCCGAGTCACAAATGATTTCCTATAATATGCAGCAAGGCGGTGTAGATGTTTTCCACGACGAGCTTGCATGATCTCATGGCAGGAGGGGCGAAAGCCGAGTCCCCTCCTATTGCGGTATTCCTCCATTTCAATCGGTCGAAGGATTCCCTGTGCACGTGCCCCGAGTCCAGTTCCAGGGACATAATTGTTCTTCAAGAGAACCTTTCCAATCATGCGATCAGTTCGTGATGGACTGACCTCTCCGTAGTCTCGAATTACGGAGATCATGTCGAAAGAATGGAAGGGAAGATTCTGATCTTCTCCAATGCTGATATAAGGGATAGCCGTTTCCTTATAGACCGCGTAATCTTCCTCGCCGTTGACAGTGATGAGTTTGCCTTCGGCAAAGAATTTCAACTTCTGGTGCAATGATGAAGGAACGGCGCCGGCGGCGTGAATCCATGGCCTTCCAAGTAGGAGACTAAAAGCATTGGGTATTTCCAGGATCTGGAAGGTAATAGAGAATGAGCAAGGACCCACATCGATTAGGAGATCAATTTCGCCGTTCACCACTCTCTTAGAGCCGTCAAAGGCTCGAACGGTGGTCTTGCTTGCACGAATGCGACTCATGTCCACGTTCATCTGTTTCAACGTGGAGACGGGGCAAACGTTAAGAGCAGAGCCGTTGTCGATCATGACTCGACCAACGACGTGGTTGTTGCACTTGCAAACTATGTGCAATGCCCGCAAGTGTCCTTGTTCTTCCGTGGGAATTTTGTCTCCGAAAAGGAAATCTGATTCGAGAAAATAGAATTCACCGTCTCTTCGATTCTATTCGGTGCAGTATCTTTCGGGACTTGTGCCGCAGTGAGAACTTTCAGCAAAGCGTTCCGATGAGGTTCGGAGTTTAAAAGCAATGCGAGCAACGATATATGAGCTGGTGACTTGCTCATTTGCTCGACCTCTTTGTATTCGCTTGCTTTGATCACCTTCATGAAATCTTCGGCTTCTTGATCGGTGACCTTCTTTGTAGAGAATGACACGGCTTTTGGAGCGATTGAGAACTCAGTAGCGGGAGCCTTTCCTTTGTCAACAGGCTCTGGACCCTAATAAACCCGTCCCGAACGCGTGATTCCCATCGCGCTCATCTCCAGTTCTGCACTGGCAACCTCGCTCTCATATGTCCAGGGAACTCGACTATCGTGATAAGGCTCCTTTGCAGGAACTTCTATAACGAACGGGACGGGAGCGAATGCGACTTCTACTGGAGCATAGTTAATGGCAAATGGAGTTGAGGCCTTTTGCGCGTCTTCTTCCTCCTCAATAGCAGCAATGCTAATCATGTTCACAGAAGGTCCTGAACCTGATCCATGATCAGGAAGAGGATTTGCACGGACATTCGGCGGCTTCACCTCATTAAAGGAGATTTGTCTTGCATCAATCATCTCCTGAATTTTATCCCGGAGTCTCCAACAAGTATCCAGGGTATGACCAGGAGCACCCTGATGAAATTCGCATCGAAGATTCTGGTTATGCATGGACGGATCGAAACGGGAATTTGGTGCTTCTGTTTTGATCTTGTCGCCTGCAAGGAGCTGTCTGAATATGTGAGAGGGAGGAGCCGGTAAATTGGTGTGTTGCTTGCGTGAACGCGGTTGAACAGCACTGTCTTGTTGAGTTCTAGGAGTTGGGACACGTTGAGCCGGCTGAGGAGGTCTCGAAGCCGGGGGTCTAGCTTGTTGAACTTGAACAGGAGGGTACGGTTACGGAGGTTGTGACTGGATAACAGTGGGTGGGGTTGAGAAATAAGCTTGCGGCGTTTGATGAGGTTGCACATATTGCACGGGATGCGCATATGGCTGAGAAGTCGGTAATGCAGGGTGTAGTCCACCGACATTGGGTGTGGAGCTTGATGTCCAGAATTGACGATGCCAATAGTCGCGTCTTTGCTTCTTCTGGATGTTCCGGCAGTTTGTTTCTTCGGTGTCTCTCCGTCTTTCTTCCTTGCCGGATCTTCAATTCTTCCTAGCTTAACTCCCATATCCAACTTCTTTCCTGCCTCAATCAGGTCTGAGAAAGAGGAAGTATGAGCCAGGAGATGTGAGTAATACGCGCCTCTGAGCGTAGAATGAAACAGTTGAACTTGCTGACGCTCAGTGATTGGAGGTATGTGCTTTGCCGCTTTTCCCCTCCATTCCGTTGCGTATGCTTCGAAAGTTTGACTTTCTTTCATCTCTGCCATGCTAAGATCAAGAAGAGTAGGAGGTGTCTCTGCACAGAATCGGTATTGGTCGAGGAATTTCTGAGAAAGATCTGTCCATGTAGGGATGTCGCCGGCTTTCAGGGTCATAAACCAATCTAGCGCCGATCCCGTAAGACCGTCTTGGAAAGTCTGGATGACAAATTCCTCGTAATCCCAATACGAAAGCATTTTGCTATGATAGTGACGGAGATGATGCCGAGGGTCTTTGGTCCCATCGTACCTCTTAAAATCTGGAATTTTGATCTTAGGGGGTAACAACATGCCCGGAAAGAGATTCCAGTCACTGTCACCGAAGTCAGGACGGGACGTGCCTGCTTGGAGGGTTCGAATGGTTTCCTCCATTCTCTTCATTCTTTTCTCCTGTTCATTTTCAGGAGGAATGTTCGTCGGTAGAACTGCAGGTGCGGCACGAGTAGGCGTGCCTGGCTCAGTGGGAGGGATATTTAGAGGCGGTGGAGTTTGGTAGGAGAAGCTCATTTGGGTTTGTGGAGCTTGGAAGGAAAAAGGTTCCGAAGCAGGAGTAGGGATTTGTGTGATCGCGACTGGAGGAACCATCGGTGGTGGAACGGTGTAAATGGGAGATTGAGTAGGTATGGTGAGCGGCGGCAAAGTGATCATTGCGGGATCTGTTGATAGGAATGCCGCGGGTGGAAATGGCACTGATGTAGGAGCCGGTGGTGGTGGCATAGGATCACTGACTGGGCTGATTGTCGGCACATATGTCATTGCTGGAAAAGACATATCTTCGCTATCAGTCACATAAATAGGAGGGTCGATCGAATTCCGATGAACAGTTGTCCTGCGTTCAGGAGGCGGAGTATGGCTCGAGGAAGCTCGGTTTTGATCCCGAAGCATAGCCATGAGCTCTGTCATATTGGTGTTCATGTTGGCAGCCAACTGATTAACGATCCCTTCAAGTGCAGCAAAACGCACGGGATCGACAACATTGGATGACGCCTGTGCAGGAGAAGGGAAATGCGTTGGAATAGCACCGGAATACGCTGTAGATGCTGGAGATGATATCACGCGTGTGTCTTCCGGAATGGACTGTGCAGGCATCGGTGGCGCGTCTTGCTCCGAGATAACAGGTTGTTGCTCTTCGGCCATTTTTTCGCGTGCCCGAGTAGGGTATCGATGCGACGCCAGTTGTTAGTACCTATATATGTGTAAGTGTATAAGTGCAATTGTTGTGTGTTAACCATCTTCGAGATGTAAATGACAATATATAAATGCGTGAGATGTATGAGTTTAAAAAAGCACTAATGCCATTACATCAGCTTGATTCACGTTACAAGGGCAGTCTATTCAAAAGGAAACATAAACATTAAACCGCCAACTGTTACGACCCGTAGCTGAGTGAGCACTACGCGGGTTCTATACAGGCAAAAACGCTCAGCAAATGAGCTCAAGGGTGGGAGATCCTGCGCGCTCTTGCCTGCGCTCGATCCAGCGTAGCGTTCAAACGCGCTATCTCCCTGTCTTGGCTAGCTACGCGTGCACGAGTTTGAACCAACTCGCTCTGAAGCTCTCTGTGATCAGTGAGTTCTGCACGAATATCCACTAGCTCACAGCGAAGACGATCTCGTTCTGCCCTAATAACCTGCAGCTCTGTGCGCACGACTCTTTGGACTGAGCTCTTTGCATCTGAAATGTCTGCGTGCGATGTCGGCAGCATCTGTGGCATGCGTAGCCGACGAACAGGTGCAAATCCATATGGATGGAACTGCATCACATACGCTGCTGTAGCTGCGAAAGCTCGCTCCTCGTCAGTGGGATGCTCTGGGAAGTACAGTTCCTGGACGATGCGCGTGCTCCATAAGCGTCGGACCTCTCTAACCCGTAGAATCCTATCCGGGAGTGAAATTGTGGTGTTTGCCCACCTGAAGCGGTGTGAAGTGCGATCTGCTTCTATAGGAATATCTTGTAGCCCACCGAGTTGTCTGATGACTCGGGATGGAAAGATAAGTGTGCTCCCTAAATGACTGATTAAGGGAAGTCCTATAATCGAAGGACATCCCATGATCATGGGACCGCCAGGATTCCAACGTGTAGTCCATAAAAACTGTGCTGGGGTGAGCTCCTCCATAAACGGCATCCAGTCGGTGTAGTTACGGTCGGAGGGTCGAAACACATGAAGTAAACGAGCGATGAGTGATCGCTCGTCGGTGATACATGAAAAAGGATGAGATAAGCCGAACGGTCTAATGTGTGCTAGAAGCCAGATCTGAAGCAGATGTGGAGATCCTCTCATCCTGCCCCGTCGATTCTCTCGTACATAGTCAAGAGACCGAATGGTCTCAGCCAAAACGGCTTCCACATAACTATGGCCTCCTACCACTTGGAGGATGACCTGAGCAAGTGCCCCGTCTGTGAGGTTCGACGAGTACGGGAATAGCATAGTCCCGAAGATGAGTAAAAGAAACCCGTGACAAGCGTCCCGCTGATAAGACTCTCCCGTGGCATTCAGAGCACGGGTCTGTATGAAATCTATGAGCCATGTGGTCCTAATGCTGTGCTCCCCTCCATACTGCAGCTCGCAATGAACTTCTTCGTTGCGGAGACCTAAAAGGATGGCTAGTCTGTTCTGTATCATGGCAAACTGGTTAGGCACCACGATGTCATGAATCGGTGTAGACAGCTGAAGAAGTGTCGCATATTCTTCTACTGTAGGGGCTAACTCTGTCCCATGAAAGCTGAAAACGGCTCGCTGAGTGTCCCAAAAACTAATAGCAGTTCTGAGTAGGGTCCAATCAATGGGAGAATCGGCGAGTAATGGTAGGTCTCCTATGAAGAGCCGGAGGAATGCACGGTCTACTGGGCGGAATATGTTCCAAAGGCGAGTAATGTCCGCAGACGGTGTGATGATGATATCCAGCCTAGGACAGGGACGCGGGCGATCCATTCTTACCTAAATGGATAAGATATTGGTTTAATGTTTATAAACAAACTGATGCAATGTCCTAGTTTGTTTTGAAAATATGCATGCAGGTGCAGAAAATAAATTATAGCACGAGTTCTTTACATTATACAACACTCCTTTAGTGAAAACAACAAAAGGCTCGCCTAAAAGAAAAAACTACGAGCCGACTCAAAGACTCAACTTTTGGGTCGGTTGGCGGCGTGAAGGTTATTTTTGGTCCAGCATGACGGTCCCTGTTTATGCATGGTTTCAGTGTTCTACTGGGAAAACCACTAACTAGGGATGGGGGCTCTCGATTCAAGGGCGTCAATTCCTTGAAATCGAGCGAGGATCTTTGGGGGCCGGTTCGGTGGCGGAGCCGACTCGATCCGTTCCCTTACTCGGAACTTCTGACTAACCTAGCTTCCTAAATCGGCGCCCGTGGGATTTCAGACGAGGTACCTAAATCCACTAGAATGATGTAATGCAAGTGCAGAAAGTAAAGGTGCATAAAGTAGATAAGCGGAAAATTGCAGGAAGCGGTAAATGAACATGCAAGCAAGCAAACGAATCGAGCCTGAACCCACTAAGTATGTCCCCAGTGGAGTCGCCAAGCTGTACGGACTCGAATGTGGACTCTCGTCGGGGCCCGCATTGCGCGCTTTTGGATCGCGCGGCTTGGTCAGAACGTCCACCTTCCCGTGGGGACGCGCGTCGGACACGCGTGAGAGAAGGAGTCGCCACTTATCATTTTACGACCCGAAGGTCGAGGGCGGATAAGTTACCCGGGTCTAGGGGTATGGAACACCTAGTTTGTTGTTAAGGCATTGATCTGTGCGGAACCGGAAAGTCCGTGTTCGGGGGTTCATGTTACGTGCGGGCCTATATCCCGCACGCCCTTTCGGTACTCTGGTTTGCTAGGCTTGCATGTTTTATTATTTACCGCGTGAATTAAGTTGCGCTCGGCTCGCACGTTTTGACACCGTAAACTCGATGAATTAAACGATGTCGGTTGAGAAGCCGAGAGAGAAGTAAATCTATATGTCGGGGAATTGGTTCACAATCTTGCGTTACAGTTCATCGAACCATGGAGGTTGAATCCCTGCGTGAACCAGAACCGCGAAATCTTGGATTTACTTGTGTCTGGGCAAGCATTAAACCGATTCGATTAATTCAACTCTCGGACCGTTCGCTCACCGACTGGAATTCTTACAGAATAAATATACCAAATAGAATCCTTACAATGCTCTCAAAACAATAAATACAAATTACAAAAGGGTCGAATTCCAGTCGTTTCGCGTTCGGTTTTTATTCCACTCTAACTCACCGTGAGTTTAGGGAAAAGACCGAAGAACAGAAATTCAATGGACGCTCTCGCTGAATAGGGCGTTGGACCCTGTGAGTGTTGATTAGGGTGTTGGACCCTGTGCTCGATGATTAGGGCGTTGAACCCTAATATTATTCGGCCTAGGGATCAGGCTCGACCCGCATGGCAAACAGGTACGGAAAAATAACACGCAACATGTTAATAACAGACAAAGTGTTTGTTATTGTCGTGTTTACGTGAATTAACAGATTATTAACCCAGAGGTGTTTTTGCAAGCAAATGCTATATGCTAAACAATCAGACATGTGCCAACGTTTTAGCATTCGGCTTTGTTTTGAGAACTTGACAAAGAGAGTCAAATCTCAGGTGTGTGGATTTCTTTTATAGTTGTTCTGTATTGTGACACTGAATTACCACTGAATTAACCAAACTCGTGTTTTGACTCTAGATTTGGAATCTAGAATTCTTCCTAACCATTATCTAGTTTTTGGTTAGGTCGAGTGAAAGGTTAATCGGCATTTCGCATGTTTTCTGACAGAGATAACCATTCTAGTGACCCGAGTCTATGTTAGGATAACAGAAACTCATCAGTTAGATAAGAAAAGGCTATGCAGATGAACCTGCACCTGAACAGGTAGCCCATTCTTATCCCGTATTGTAGTGTTTCTGTTATGCTAACCCTAAGGGTGTCGCTGAATTGTGAAAAGACGATTTTGCCCTTTATTTGAAAATTGTTCTCAGAAAAGGGGAAAACATCGCAGTGCGGGCCACCTCGGCCTGTAGCCGGTGTCAACCAAATCCCTGGATCGTCCAGGGTTGTGCAAGAACCCCGGAAAAGCCAAGGAACCGGTCGATCTACCCGGAAGTGATCTAGAAAGATCTTCTGTATCGTGACCTAAGCTACCTAGAATCAGGTAAAAACTCAAGTTGAGGCACAGAAGCCCTTTTTAGACGTCCATGCTATATCGGACCGCGTGTTTCGGGTTTTGAAATTGATAAGTTTGAAAAGGGCACCAACGTCCTTTGACGACTCGTCGACGCGAGTTATCAGTTAATGTCCAATTCGGGTAAACTTTATCAGTGTGAAGTGGGTTTAATCATGTGAGCGTCCCGATTAACCCGTTTGTGGAATTAATGCTTAAGGGTTGTGCCGAATGCATTAATTGTGAAAACGATTCGTGATTCGACGACCAAGACGATTCTATAAGGATCGAGGATAATTTGGTCCAATGACCGAAACTACCCTCGTAACCGAATGGACCCGAATGAGTCATCGATACTCGAATCCATGCATGCTTCGTTTAAAAGAGTCTTTACATGATACTTTAACATAGGAATCGTAAAGACATTGAAGTAAAAATTCATACCATCCGATCAACGAATTAAACTTGAGATAAGGAACTCATTCTTGACCCAAGGAAGGCCAAGAAGCCCTCGGCTTCATCTTATGAAAGGTGGCCGAAGGTTCTCATGGCTCTATCCGAGTCACAAATGATTTCCTAATCGTGGTTTAATTATTTTTCGCATGCTCAAACATCAACCGTGATAAATAGCACTCCTTTTTAACAAAAGCCGGCGCTATCACGATTTGTTTAGCTCATTTAAACATACAAACATTCACAAACGTGTTAATTAAGGAAAAGGATAAAATAACACCGGCTTCATGCATGCAATAATGATAAAACAAACTCGGAAACTAACTTGAATAGGCTAAGGAGACCGATCTTAACCCGAAAAGAGCAATTTAAGTCTCAACCCTCTCATTTAGAGAGTTGGCCGAGAATTAATTTGCCATAGTCGGGTCGGGATAGTCTTCTTTACGATGATCCAAGCCTTTTCCGACATGGTAGCAAGTCATAAGATAGTGCACATGCATAATATAACATAAAATTGTATAAAAATTAAATCTTGCAAGTGAAACATGCATGAAACACCATAATACTCCATAGCCATGCAAAAATATAAAAAGCCCTAACTCCTCTAAGTCGAAAATGTTTTACCTAGCCTCGGAATACGAGGAAAGAGTCGGGGAAGTGTTTGAGAGTCGGGTGACTCGGTGGAACCCTTAAAAGGGTATTCGGGTGCAAGGGTGGACGTGCACGGGCGCGGTCAAGCACGGTGACGGGCACTGGTGGGTACGAACGGGCGCTGGTGGGCACGGGCGTGCTCGATGACGGGCGCTGGTGGCGCTCGGTAACGGGCACGGGCGGCGCTGGTGACTGGCACGGGCGTGCTGATGACGGCACGAACGCGCTGGGTGACGGACACGGGCGTGCTGGTGACGGGCACGGACGCGCTGGGTGATGGGCGCGGGTGGCGCTGGTGACGGGCACGGGCGTGCTGGCGACGGGCGCGGGCGTGCTGATGACGGGCACGAACGCGCTGGGTGACGGACACGGGCGTGCTGGTGACGGACACGGGCGTGCTGGTGACGGGCACGGACGGGCTGGGTGATCGGCGCGGGTGGCGCTGGTGACGGGCACGGGCGTGCTCGATGACGGGCGCTGGTGGCGCTCGGTGACGGGCACGGGCGGCGCTGGTGACGGGCACGGGCGTGCAGATGACGGGCACGAACGCGCTGGGTGACGGACACGGGCGTGCTGGTGACGGGCACGGACGCGCTGGGTGATGGGCGCGGGTGGCGCTGGTGACGGGCACTGGCGTGCTGGTGACGGGCGCGGGCGTGCTGATGACGGGCACGAACGCGCTGGGTGACGGACACGGGCGTGCTGGTGACGGACACGGGCGTGCTGGTGACGGGCACGGACGGGCTGGGTGATGGGCGCGGGTGGCGCTGGTGACGGGCACGGGCGTGCTGGTGACGGGCGCGGGTGGCGCCGGTGACGGGCACGGGCGTGCTGGTGACGGGCGCGGGTGGCGCTGGTGACGGGCACGGTTGTGCTAGATGACAGGCACGGGCGTGCTCGATGACGGACGCTGGGGTGCTCGGTGACAGGCGCTGATGACGGGCGCTGGTTACGGGCACGGGCGCGCTCGATGACAGACGCTGGTGACGCTCGGTGACGGACGCGGGTTGCGCTCGATGACGCTGGTGACGGACGCTGGTGACGGACGCTGGTGACGCTCGGTGACGGACGCGAGTTGCGCTCGGTGACGCTCGGTGACGGACGCGGGTTGCGCTCGGTGACGCTCGGTGACGGACGCTGGTGACGCTGGTGACGCGTCACTGTTCACCCGAGAGCTCCAACTTCACCCGAAACGACCAAAACGATGAGCAAACGACTCCAAACTAAAAAACTGGGTTCAGAAATGGAATCCTTTGGTCCGAAACATGTCGTCTATGAAGTTTGAAGAATTTTGGATATAAGTCGGAATAGTGCCCGCTATGGATCCCGACCTAAACTCCAAAGATATTTGGCTTGGTTCTTGGTTTTCATGAAGTTCTTTGCTTGCTGCTGGTTCCTAAGAAGTTGAGAGCATTTTCTAGAGGGAGAAACTAGCAAGATCATGTGTGCTTCATGAGTCATTAGCTTAATGACAAGTAGGCAATATATATGTGAAGCTAATGAGCAATTAAGCAAAACAAAGCACCATTAAGGGCCTCATTAGCAAAAGTCGGTTGCCCTAATGGAGATGAGGATGAATGTCCTCCATGTATCTTGATGAGGAAGAGCCAAGAGGAAAAGGCCGAAAACTTTGGGGCAAAGGGCGGTTGCCCTTGGGCAGCCTGTGGGTCCCACGGCTTGTGAGGAGAAACCGGGAAAAGACTCGGGTCTCGATTGGTCGCGTATTCGAAGTTCGTGGTTCGAATTGAACGTCGAATTGTCGGTATGCGCGTGAAAACGGAGTTAATGAGCCCGAGATTGACATTTTCCATTGAGAAATGTCCCGGATGTGTGTGAGGCTCGGAAGCCGATTTTGCCCATTGCAAGTGATCAGGGCGAAGTTGTCCGCTTCTGACAGCATATCTCGTATCTGCATCTCACGTTGGTCATTTTGACAGAAGTTGTCAGACCACGTGAACAATCATCCCTTAAGCCGGTAATGCTAACGTGGGGCCGGAGACGTCCTAGGAGGTCGAAACTGGTTTTCTCAGGATGACTTCTGAGTTGCTTAGGCACTCCAAAGATTACTGTAATCTCTGTTCGTCAAGGTCAGACCTCGAAGGACTTGAAGAGTGTATCTGAGACCTCTAAAGCACTGTTCGGGAGATCTAGATGAGTCGAGTGATTTATTCCGACGATTCCACATTGAGCCTTGAGGAGGCTAGCATTGTGTAACGTAAGCATTCGGCGTCTAGTTTCCCCAAAGAGGACCTCCGGATATGGATTTCCACTGAAAATGGTCATTTCCGCTCTTCGGATGTTACTCGAGAAACCACGAAGGGTTTTGCTGTCTGTTTTGCCCAATTGTGAATGTCTGGTAGAGTTTTCTGGGCAATGCGGTATGAACTTCGTTTGCCGTAATTCCATCAGACCATTCTCCGACTATGCTCTTCTGAAGAGGGATATGCTTGTTTTGCCGTTCGGAAGTCATTTGAAGTGTCTGTGTGACTTCCAAGAGACAATCTGAAGCATTATTCATGCTCAGTGTGCTGATGGGGCATGGCCGCGTCTGATATTTGGCATTAACTTTCCTCTGGGAAACCGACATTTTTGGACTTCCACTGAAAAGTTGTCTGTATACAGAAAATTGTTCTGTAGAGAGCAGATGATTTGCAAAATGCCTTTGAAAACATTTTCCATCTTTTTGGCACTGATGTGGATTTTTGGAGTCCAATATTTACTATCTTCCGACGACCGAGCGAACTATCGGAAAATAGTACCGTCCGTGTAGTACACTGAAAATGCCGGTTTTGGACATTGTTGAGCTCTCTGGTCGCTCTGTTGCCCTTTGGTGACCCGTAGAGTCCTTCTGTCATGTCCATGGGTCATTTGCTCAATTTTGCCAACTTGATGATGAATAGTGATTTCTTGTTCTGCCGAGCCGTTTTCTGTGTTCTGCTCAAGTCGTGGCTTGGATCATTGCTAATATCGTTGTTTGGAATGGTGAGCCAAAATGGGGTGCTGACACGGCCTATGTGGAAGTCAATTTGGATTGGGCGTGTGAAACGGATCTAGATATCACCCGGGAGCTCGATCGGCCCAACGGTTACAGTGGGAATCAACCGATTCTCCTGCAAACCGTTGGATCGATCGGACCCGACCTCCGGCTCCTTGAGCCCGCGTTGCCTTAATTCACTTATCGGTTATTCAAAATACACGGTGAGCCGGAGCGGAATAGTGGCCCAATGCAAACCGATTGGGATCCATTTGCTTATATTTTGTAATTGTTCGAGAGAACATTGTGAGGATTCTATTTGTATATTCATTCATCTCCTTGTAAGGATCCCGATCGGTGAGCGAGAGGTCCGAGTGCTGGATCGGTTAAGTTGGTCTATCGCCACCAAAGGGTGAGTAAGCTTGGATACTCGTGGTTTCGGTTCACGCAGGAAATCGACCATCACAGTTCGATGAACTGTAACGCTAAGATAGTGAACCGACTCCTCGATGCACAAGCCTACTCATCTTTCGGACTCTTGGCCCAACTTGATCAATTCATCGAATTTACGATTTCAAAACGGGCGAGTCGAGCGCAACTCTAAATCACGCGGTAAATAAACAAAATGGCAAGCCTAGCAAGCTACAATATCGAAAGGGCGTGCGGGATATAGGCCCGCACGTAATAGAACCCCCGAATTCGGAATTTCCGGTTCCGTACGACCATTGCCTTAGCATTCAGGTGTACCCCGTACCCCTAGACCCGGGCGACTCAACGGCCCTCGACCTACGGGTCTTAAACAGTAAGTGGCGACTCCTTCTCATGCCCGTCCGTCGCGCATCCCCACAGGAAGGTGGATACTCCCAAGCCGCGTTGCATAGGCATTGCGCATGCGTGCCCCGACGAGATGAAATTCAGGTGCGCACAGCAGTAAATGTGGACACGAGGTCCGAAATGCAGATGGGGACACGAAGTCCGGAAAGCAGTAAATGAGGACACGAAGTCCGAAAAATAGTGAATGCGGACAAGAAGTCCGAAATGCAGTAAGTGCGGACACGAAGTCCGAAGAACAGTGAATGCGGACACGAAGTCAGAAATGCAGTAAGTGCGGACACGAAGTCCGAAGAACAGTGAATGCGGACACAAAGTCCGAAATGCAGTAGATGCGGACACGAAGTCCGGAAAGAAGTAAATGAGGACACGAAGTCCGAAAAGTAATAAATGATGACACGAAGTCCGGATGAGTAAGAATCACTGTTATAGGATAGCGTAGGGCGATCTGTTCGGTGTCAAGCCGGCATTGTATTGAAATGATGCAGTGATAACCGCGCCCTGTCGCTGGTCATGCGCCTATGGGTTTGTTTGGCGAAGTTGATGTGTGCTCCTTTTCGAGCCCTTCACCCGGATAGGGACTACGACTTGTCGAACGAGACAGATATACGCCCGCTCGGGGGGACGCCTCCCAGGACCTGTACACTCAGACCTGGATGTAGGAAAACGATAACCAACAGTTGTTGTCAGTCGCGCATAACTTGCTGAAATTACGATATGTAAAGAAATCTATGTAATGATATTCTGGGAATTTAAATTTAGTGGCCGTTTGAGGGGTGGCCGCGTCCCCGAGTATGACATGTATTTGACTTAAAGGAATGGCCTTTGCAAGGCGGGCATGACCCGCAGAATTTTTGTATGAAGTTTAAAGGAAGGATCTTTGGGGATCCTCTAAATCAAGGATACGACGATTCGAACTCATTTTGAGGCATGTCTTGAACCCGAAGAGTCAAAGAGAGTTTGCTTGCGTTGAAAATCGCTAAACCACTACTTGTCATAGCTCCACACGAGGTGTCGCAACTCTTTCGTGGTTGGGCCGACAATTTTCCCTAATTTTTGCCTAGGCTGCAAGACGCGTGACGACCTAGCGGGGTATTTTATTTTCATTTTTCCCTCATAAATGCTCACCTTTTGCTGCGACCATATAGGGTTTGATCATACCTCTTGGTTCCTTTAACTTTTGCCTAGACCGCCCTTTGTGGGTTTTCAGCCTAGCAAGGATATAATTCATGCTCTCCTTTTGCCACGGCTCCCTTTGCGGGATTTTAAGCCGTGCCCCTCGTTCCCTAACTTTTGCCTTGGTCGCCTCGAGGAGGTTTTCGACCTAGCGGGAAAATTATTCTTTTTCTCTCAGAGGTGCCCTCATATGGAAGGATTGGATGGAGATGGCATAAATGTTGATAACAGAAAATGCGTTGAAGTGAAATGGGCGCGGAGCCTGAAAAATACAGAAGAAGACAAGTGTTGGAAGTGTGAGTTGTAGCTTGCAGGGACATGCAGGGACATGCAAAGGCTGTGGAACGACGAAGCATCTAATTAGGGATAGTACTTCTTAAGGGCATCGGCGTTGACTGGGAGCGCATTTTCGGTCCCGTCCATGTCGCTTAAGATAATTGCCCCTCCGGAGAAGACTTCCTTGACGACAAAAGGCCCGTCGTACTTGTATGCGAACTTGCCCCGAGAATCAGGTGTAATATGTAGGACTTTCCGCAGGACGAGGTCACCGGGTTTGAACTCGCGGTGGCGGACTCTCGCATTGAATGCTCGGGCCATTCTCTGTTGGTAGCATTGGCCGTGACAGAGTGCTGTTAGCCGTTTCTCATCGATGAGATTGAGCTGTTCACAACGTTGCTTCGCCCATTCTGCTTCTTCAAGTTCGGTCTCGGCGAGGACCTTCATGGAAGGAATCTCCACTTCGATTGGGAGGACGACCTCCATGCCGTAAACCAGAGAATACGGAGTTGCCCCGGTTGAAGAGCAGATAGATGTTCGGTATGCCAAGAGCGCGAAAGGGAGCATCTCGTGCCAATCTTTGTAAGTCACCGTCATTTTCTCGATGATCTTCTTGATTTTTTTTTTGCAGCCTCTACTGCACCGTTCATTTGGGGATGGTATGGAGTGGAGTTGCGATAATGCACTTTGAATCGCTCACAGAGCTCGTCAATGACCTTGTTATTCAAGTTCTTAGCATTATCAGTGATGATCGTCTCAGGGACTCCGTATCGGGCGATAATGTCACGCTTGAGAAAACGTGCCACGGCATTTGCAGTGACTGAAGTAAGCGTTACGGCCTCGATCCACTTGGTGAAGTAGTCTATCGCCACCAAAATGAATTGGTGTTCGTTGGATGCTTTGGGGTTGATAGGGCCGATCACGTCGATACCCCACATTAAAAGGGGCCATGGGGCTGCCATCGGGCGCAACTCGTTAGGCGGTGCTTTGATCTGGTTGGCGTATACCTGGCACAAGTGGCAATGCTTAACGTGTTTGATGCAATCGGCTTCCATGGTGGACCAAAAGTAACCAAAACGCATGAGTTTCTTGGCAAGCATAAGCCCGCTCATGTGGGGTCCGCAGCTCCCCTCGTGTATCTCTCCCATGAGACGTTGTGCCTCGACTTCGTCAACACACCGGAGTAGTGTGGCGTCAAAAGAACGACGATAGAGAGTTTCTCTACTCATGAAATAATGTGCTGCGAGTCGCCGAAGTGTTTTTCGATCACGACGGTTAGCGAATGTAGGGTATTGACCAGTTTGCAAGAAATGCTTAATGTCTTCGTACCATGGCTGCTCATCGGTCGCCTCGATTGCGTCGCAGTGAGCAAGGCCTTTGGCGATCTCGATCTCGAGTGGTTCGATGAGGTTTTCTTTCGTGATGCTCACCATGGATGCGAGCGTCGCGAGTGCATCTGCAAATTGGTTCTTGATGAGAGGTGTGTATGTGAATGAGATTTTCTCGAAGTTCTCCGCTAACTCCTCAAGATACTCGTGATATGACACTAGCTTTTCGTCCCTCGTCTTCCATTCCCCCAGCATTTGGAAGATTGTAAGCATAGAATCTCCGAACACTTCCAGTTCCCTCACCTTGAAGTCGATCGCCGCTTGCAGGCCAAGGATGCATGCCTCATATTCGGCCACGTTATTAGTGCAAGGGAAATCAACCTTTGCTGCAATCGGATAGTAGCGTCCGTCAGGGGATATCAGCACAGCACCAATGCCGGACCCAGTGGACTGCGCCGTCGAAATACATCTTCCATGCAAATTTGTTCTCCTCACTATCCACTTGGAGGATCCCTTCGTCCGGAAAGTCAGAGTTGATCGGTGTATCGTCTTCGATTGGGAACTCCGCTAAGTGATCCGCAATTGCCTGCCCCTTAACTGATGTGCGGGGCACATATTCAATGTCGTATTCCGTCAGCTAACATCGCTACTTTGAAATGTTCTTCATGGAAGATGGACTATCGAGCAAGTACTTCAGGGGATCCGCTTTCGACAATAAGCGAATAGTGTGGTAGAGCGTGTATTGTCGAAGTCTCTACATAACCCACACTAGCGCGGAGCATATCTTTTCAATCTCCGGGTAGTTAGACTCCCCTGCGGTAAACTTCTTGCTCAAATAATAAATGGCGTGTTCTGCGCGCGTGGACTCATTTTCCTGTCCTAACATGCATCCTAGGGATTGCCGGCGCATTGTCAAGTAAAGGATCAGCGGACGATCTGGTGTCGGCGGAACTAGCACTGGTGGCTAAGCCAAATATGCCTTGATAGTATCGAAGGCCTTCTGACATTCCTCGTCCCACTCAATTGCTGCATTTTTACGAAGCATACGAAAGAGTAGTTGACACTTGTCTGTCAGGTTTGCGATAAATCTTGCAATGTAGTTCAGCCGTCCCAAGAAACCTCGTACTTCGCGGGCCGTCGATGGCGAATGTAGCTCCCTGATTGCCTTCACCTTGTCCGGATCAACCTCAATGCCTCGCTCACTGACCACAAATCCTAACAGTTTCCCTGACTTAGCGCTGAATGTGCACTTCGTCGGGTTGAGTCTGAGCTTGTACTTCTTGAGGCGGCCAAAAAGGCGCTTTAAATTAACAAGGTGGTCCTCTCCTTTTTTGGATTTGGCAATCATGTCGTCAACGTAGACCTCGATCTTTTTGTGCATCATGTCGTGGAATAGCGTGACCATCGCCCTCTAATATGTTGCCCCGGCATTTTTGAGGCCGAAGGGCATGACTCGGTAACAGAAAGTGCCCCACATTGTGATGAACGTTGTCTTGATCTTGTCTTCTTCGGCCATCCAAATCTGGTTGTACCCGGAGAAACCATCCATGAAGGAGAACAACGTGTGGCGTGCAGTGTTGTCGACTAAGACGTCAATGTGAGGCAGGGGGAAGTTATCTTTGGGGCTGGCTTTGTCGAGGTCTTGGTAGTCGACGCAGACTCTAACTCTTCCATCCTTCTTCTCCACGGGCACGATATTCGCTGCCCATTCAAAATAATTGCAAACCTCTAGGAACCCTGCGTTGATCTGTTTGATAATCTCCTCTTTGATGCGGAGGAGAAGGCCGGCATGTCAGCGTAGGACCAGGCAAAGACCTCTTGGTAGTCGGTTAGAAATTCGATCATCCTGGCACGTTGTGTAGGGTTGAGACCCATCCCGATCTTTAGGATGCGAGGTTCTTTTTCGGTACTCACATTGATCTCCTCTGTCGGCTCCACGGAAGTGAGTTGGCGATTCTCAAGATGGCGCAAACTCTCTTCTATCTCGGGCACTCGACCATCCTCGTCGAGTCCTTCCCCGAAGTATATGGGTCGGGACTCTTCAAGGAGTTCCTCGGATGGGTTCGAATCGATGCGTCGAAGACTCAGATTCGAGTGGGGCCTGGCGATTTAAACGAGTTGTCTTAGAAATTTTAAAGTGCTGCGAATGAGTGAGAGAGAAAAAGAAAATAGACGCGAGAATTCTAAAAAATGCATGTAGGGATTTTATTAATGATGAGGGCGTGATGCCATAACAAGAATCCCTCTTCCGTAGTGTGGCTTATGGCTATGCCGACACGCGGGGAATATCAAAACATAGATGGCCTTACACATCGGCGATTACAGTCGAGTAACGCGGGACTGAGGTCCAGTTGTTGAGTTCCTCATTTTCCTGCGCGAGGCGAATGTAAGCCCCTGGAGTAGTCTCCTCGGTGACGGCGCATATGTTTGGCAGGCCAACAGGCTCGCTGTCCGAATCCGAGGAGGGACCGTCAAGAGTACCTCCGACAATGTGTGGCGGCCTAGGAAAAAAGAAGGAGAGCGGATGAACCGGGATGCCCCTGTTGATCTTCCCATAGCGTGCGGCGAGACAGTGAAGGTGCTTGCCCCTGCGAGCCTCAATAATCTCGTGACAAGAAGGGCGAAAACCGAGTCCCCTCCTGTTCTTGTATTCTTCAATCTCGATGGGGCGACTGATCCCCTGACCATGTGCTCCGAGTCCGGTGCCGGGGATGTAATTGTGGCGCAGCAAGATCTTCCCAACCATGCGGTCGGCGCAGGACGGACCGACCTTTCCGTAGTCTCGAATGACGGAGATGGTTTCAAATGAATGGAATGGGAGGTTCTCATCGTCCCCAATGCTGACATAGGGGACAGCCATCTCCTTGTAAATGGCGTAGTCCTCCTCACCCTTGACCGTGATGAGTCGACCTTCCGTGATGAATTTGATCCTTTGGTGTAGGGACGAAGGAACGGCGCCGGCCGCATGGATCCACGGCCTCCCGAGCAACAAGCTGAAAGCATTCGGAATGTCTAGGACTTGAAATGTAACAGCAAATGAGCAGGGACCCACCTCGATCACCAGGTCGATCTCTCCATTTACTTCCCTCCGTGAGCCATCGAAGGCTCGAACCGCAGTCTTGCTCGGACGGATGCGGTTAAAGTCCACGTTCATCTGCTTCAGCGTGGAAACCGGGCAAACATTGAGTGCCAAGCCATTGTCAATCATGACCCGACCGATGATAAAGTTATTGCACTTGCAGACAATGTGTAGTGCCCGCGAGTGTGCCCACCCTTCTGAGGGAAGTTCATCATCTGAGAATGAAATGTTGTTGGAGAAGATCGAACTGATAGTCTCTTCAATCTGCTCCGGAGTCGTCTCTTTGGGGATCTGTACTGCCGTCAGGACCCTTAAAAGGGCTTCTCGGTGTGCCTCCGAGTTTAGGAGGAGAGCGAGTAGCGAAATATGGGCCGGAGACTTGGCCATTTGCTCTACCACCTTATACTCGCTCACCTTAATTATCTTCATGAAGGCCTCAACTTCTTCTTTAGTCACCTTCTTCTGGGGGATAGACAAGGCTTCCGGACTGACTCCGGGCATTGTAGGGGCTTTCCCTTTTCTTGCAGCCTCCGGGTTCTCATACACCCTGCCAGAACGCGTCACGCCCATGACGCTGAACTGTTGCTCTAAATTTCCGCCGCTCCCTTCGTAAGTCCATGGGACCTTACTATCCTGATACAGCTCCATCGCCGGGATTTCTATTACGAATGGAGTGGGTGCAATACCGAACCTGTGAACCCTACAGTGGTTTTCGGGGGGACATATTCAATCACGAACGGGGAAGGGCCCTCCTGATTGGCCTCGTACTCCCCAATAGTGTCGACATTGATCATGTTAATGGTGGGTCTCGAGCTCGACCCATGATCAGGAAAGGGATTTGCCTGCACATTTGGAGGCCTGGCAACATTGAATACCAGCTTCTTTTCATCAATCATCTGTTGAATTTTCTCCCGCAGCTTCCAACAATTGTCAGTATTGTAGCCGGGTGCCCCCGAATGGTATTCACAGCGCCGACTCTGATCCTGGATGGTCGGGTTAAAACCAGAATTAGGTGCTATTGGTTGGATCTGTTTGCCTGCAATGAGCTGTTGGTATATGTGGGAGAGTGGCGCCGGCAGGGGCGTAAATTGTTTATGCTGTCGAGTTTGCGTTGCGCCGCCTTGTTGACCCTGTGGGGCTGGGGCCTGTTGCGTCGGCTGAGGAGTTCTCGAAGCCGGAGGTCTGTACTGCGGGGTCTGAGGAGGAACGGTAGCGTAATGATGGACAACTTGTTGCGGGGCCAATGCAAATGCTGTCGGCGGGGCCGAATAATAAACCGGCTGAGCGGGATGCTGAGACGGATAGGGCGAAGGCGGTGGAGCATACGCAGGGGTGGTAGACGGTGCAAGCGTGAAGCTCACCGAGTACTGTTGCGGCGCGTTGTGGCCCGCATTGACGGCATTGACCGATGCCTCCTTACTCCTTCTGCCACCAGTGGGGGTGGCTGCTGAGGCAATCTTCCTCGAGGACTCTCCTTCCCCTTTCCTTATAGGGCCCTTGATCCTCCCAAGCTTGATGCCCAGGTCAACCTGCCTCCCGGCCATAATCATCTCTGAAAACGAAGACTTGTGGCCCATAAGATGGGAATAGTAGGCCCCATTGAGTGTCCCGTGGAACATCTGTATTTGTTGTGCCTCAGAAATAGGGGGAAAGTGTTTCGCAGCTTCCGAACGCCATTTCGTGGCGTATTGCTCGAACTTCTGACCCTCCGCCATTTCCATAGTGCTCAGCTCGATGAAAGATGGAGGCGTATCCATGTTATATTGGTACTGTTCTACGAATTTCTTCGACAGTTCGGTCCAGGAGGGGATGTCTTCTGCTTGGAGCGACATGAACCAGTTGAGGGCTGGTCCCGACAAGCTTTCCTGGAACGTAGCGATGACGAACTGTTCATAGTCCCAGTATTGAAGCATCTTCCCACGATAGTGGCGGAGGTGGTGTCACGGGTCTGTAGTTCCGTCGTACTTCTGGAAGTCGAGCACTTTGACCTTCGGGGGTAGCTACATCCCCGGGAAGAGAGTCGAATCTAGATAGCTAGTCCTGTGTCGGGGGTCACCAGCTTGAAGGGCTTTAATGGTCTCTTCCATCCTCTTCATTCTCCTCTCCTGCTCGGTCTCTATCTCGGGGAGAAAATTTGTAGGTGGAGCTCTAGGGGCCGCGTGGCTCGGTGTGCCCGGTTCAGAATAAGCGATATTTATGGGAGGTGGAGCTTGGTAAGAAAGGCCAATGTGGGGTTGTGGAACTTGGCACGGGGGAGGTTCAGCAGCGTGAGCAGGAGCTTGGGCGGTTGTAGGCAGGAATATTATCGGCGGTGGGACAGTGGAAGTCGGAACTAGGACCGACGCAGAGACCGAAACTGGGACTGGCGTGGAGATCCGTGGGGGTACGAGCATAGGCGGTTCCAACATTGTCGCTGAAGGGACAGGAGTGACCGCCGGGAGATTAGCTGGGTGCGAGAAAGAAGGTGGTGCTGGAAGATTGTTAACCGGATGGGCCGCCGACGCGTTCACTATCGTTGGGGCAGACGTATCTCCATTATCGGGAATCAAGGTCGGCTGGGCCCATGGGTTTGGATCGACTGCTGGCCCGTACCCGAGAGGTGGGGTGAAGCTCAAAGAAGCGCGATTTGGACCTTTGAGTAGGGCCATGAGCTCGGCCATATTGGTAGCCATGGTGGCAGCCAGTTGATTGACCGTGCTCTCGAGTACTGCAATACGTGCATGATCATCAGCTGCAGAAGATGTCTGCCCTCCTGAATATGCCGAGTGTGCGCCCGAAGATGCAGGTGGCGGAAGATGAGTCGGGGAAGCTCCCCGATGTGCTAGTGGCACGCTTGCAGGGGACACGTGTGGTGGTGGCGCATGCATAGTCGGTGCTTGAGAATGAATAGGGTTGAACGGCGTATCATCCTCAAAGACAGCTAGTTGATTTTCCTCTGCCATTCTTTGCTAGAAACGAGTGGGATATCGGTGAGGCACCGCTAGTTGTTAACACCTATATTCCATAAGCCCGTAAATAAAGATTCTCTTTAAAATGGATAAAGCATTGAATAAAAGAGGGAATGCATGAAATGCATGAATTTTGAAAACTAATGCTATCAGTTGCATTGACTCCGAACGATCCAAAATATAATGCAAATTTTAAAAGAAATAGTCCTAAATCGATCTTCTACCGCGCCCGGGAAGCAAGCAACCATCACCATGGAAAGCCCTAGTTCGAGGGTCTGGCCAGGGTGTCTATCCTAGGGTGTATATGGACCCCTGCGGGCCCTTTTCCTGGACCTTTCCAAAGCGGCGTTTGCTCGTGTCAATTCCTGATCGCGCCTCTGTAGCTCGGCACGGGTCTGGGCGAGCTCTCTTTGTAGTTGGCGCTGATCAACAAGCTGCTCGTCCTTCTCTGCGACTTCTCGACAAAGACGATCTCTTTCGGCTCTGAGATGAGTGAGCTCGGCTTGGATGGCCATATTCGGAGTGGGAGTTGCGCCGGGTGACCCGCCATCTTCGACTCGCGGAGAGTTGACGAGATCCTCGTGTGCTGCTGGACCCTATCGGTAGAAGCGAAGGATGTATTCTTCTGTAGCTTGGAAATCCCGCTCATCAAGGGTCGGATGCTCAGGGAAGTATGGACGCTTGGTAATCACAGTTCGCCATGCATTCAGGACCTGTTCGACGTTACTTTGGCGATCTGCGGGTGTCTGATCCTCCTGCCAAGTATGTTCAAATCTAGTTCGCGCCGTATCCTCGAGGACAGTCTGTAAGCCACCGAGCTGCCTCACTACTCGCGCTGGAAAATAAGTGGTGGACCCCACATGACTCATGAGTGGGACTCCATAAGAATCAGGACATCTAAGGGCCATAGGTCTGGGTGGCATCCACGCGGCACGCCACTTGAAGCCCCTAGGTGCTATTTCACGAAAAATTTGATCCACTCAGAGACCTTGCGTTCTTCCACACGCAGGAGGGGTAGCAATCGAGAAATAATTGACTCTGGACCATTAAAATATATAATCGAGCGCACCAGACGCAGAGGGTTTGCGTGACTTTGGAGCCAAATTTGTAAAAGCATAGGGGATCCTCTTATCCTTCGGTTGCATGTTCTCAAGAAGCGGTCAAGGGACCGGATGGTCTCAGCCACGAGGGCTACCTCATAACCACGCCCTCCAACCACTTGGAGGACAACGCTGGCCAAGGCTGCATCGATGAGACTATGCGAGCGAGGGAATAAGAGGGTCCCAAAGATTAGCAATAGAACAGCATGACATAAATCCTTTCGAAGAAAATCCCCCTGGACCCTATGCGCTCAGGACTCAATAAAAAAGAGGAGTTTCTCGATTGCAATCTCCGTGCTGCCGAAGTATGCGAGTTCAGCATTCAAACGAGTCGTAGGAACCCCGAGTAGGCGTGAGACTAGGGTTGGTCGGGCGGTGTGGAAGTTGGGTTCTATAATGCCGTGGACAACTGCGGTTCGACCGATGAGTGTCCGGTACTCCTCGATGGTTGGTGTGAGCTCGGTACCCTGTATGTCGAAGACGGCGCGACTTGGGTTCTAGAATGCGATGGCGGCTTCGAGAAAATTCCAATCAACGTGCTGAGTAGCCAGCAAAGGGATGTCCCCTACGAACGCAGAGATGTAGTGGCGGTCGACTGGACGTAATGCTCTCCATATACGGGTAATCTCTTCTAGCGGTGGTGTGACTCTGTTGAGGCGCGGGCAAGAGACCGGGCGTGACATCCCTTACCAAGATGAAAGGAAGATCGACTTAAGACTAGTCAATACAAATGGTACCCTAATTTTGAAATTGGATGATGCATGCATGCAGAAAATAAAATGCCCACGACTTAATGAATAGTATACATCGCACATCTCTCTCAAGAACAGAAAAGATTCAAATTGGCGCGCAGGCCGACTCTAGGACTGTTGTTGGAGTCGGGTTGGAGGATGGCGTGGAGCTCCTCAAGAATGCATGGTTTTAGTACTACGGGAACCGTGCTACGTAAGGATGGGGGCTCCCGACTCAAGGGTGTTAATTCCTTGAAATCGGGCGGGGATCTTTGGGGAACTAATCGACGGTCCAACCGTGCGACGTACCCTTACTCGGAACCCCTATCTAACCTGTGTTTCCTAAAATCGGTCGTGGGACGCGACCTGTAGGTACCTGAAGCTAGTATGATATGCAATGTGCGTGCGAGCAAAAAAAGTGCGTAAAGTAGATAAGCGGGAAATTGCGAAAAGCGATAAATTAATAAGCAAACAAAGCAAGCGGGAACGAGCCCTAACCCTCTAGGTGTCCCCAGTGGAGTCGCCAAGCTGTGCGCACCCGAATTTCGTCTCGTCGGGGCACGCATGCGCGCGCCTAAATGCAACGCGGCTTGGGAGTGTCCACCTTCCCGGAGACGCGCGACGGACGCACGTGAGAAGGAGTTGCCACTTGCCATTTTACAACCCGAAGGTCGAGGGCTAGCAAATTACCCGGGTCTAGGGGTACGGGGTACACCTAAAATGCTAAGGCAATGGTCTGTACGGAACCGAAAATTCCGAATTCGGGGGTTCTATTACGTGTGGGCCTATATCCCACACGCCCTTTCAGTACTCTAGCTTGTCTAGGCTTGCCATTTTAATTTAATTACCGCTTAATTAAGTTCCGCTCATCTTATGCGTTTTGACACCGTAAATTCGAAGAAACACTCTGACCGTCCACTCTCTGACCATGATTTTTACATGGATATATGTATAATATAAAACCTTATCTCAAATAAAAGACAAATTACAATGACTGAATCTCGGTCGGTTCACGTTCGGCCATTATTTCACTCATGCTCACCGTATGGTTTTGGAAAAGACGGAAAATTAAATTAAATGCGCACTCGGTGTATGGGGGCATTGGACCCCGTGATCGACGGTTAAAGGCGTTGGACCCTGTGTGAATCGTGTCCTAAAGGATCGGGCTCGATCCGCATAACAAATAATTGCCAAAAAATGTAACAAGCAAGCTCAAATAAACAAACAATGGGGTTTTGTTATCGCCGAATTTACGTGAATTAACTGATTATTAACCGAGGTATCTTAGCATACAAATCCTACCTTAAAACAAACAAAAGGAGTGATAGATAGGGCATGTAACATTCGGCATCATTTTAACGGACTCGACAGACATGGTGTCCATAGTCAAGTCTCGAATGCGTGGGTTATTTTTAGATTATTATGTATCGTGACAATATGACTTTTACAGATTAAGAGTATTTTCACCTAAAACTCAAAACCTAACCCTCTATTTGACTATTGTCCATGTTTGATTTAGGCCGAATTTGAGATTAATCTGTTTTTCCATGTTTTAACCCGTTCTAAACACAAACCTATACTAGAGTGACGGCAGGACAAGAACCGATAGTCATCCCCCTTGAATCAAAAAATATGTGTGTGTGTATGAAAAATCAAGATTACGTAGCACGTATCTCAATGCTTTTAAAATTGTGAATTTAAAAAGGGAGTGACTAACAGTTCTTGAACTGTCGACGCGATTATAGATTATTAATCGATTCGTACAATTCATTTAAAAGAGTTAAGTGATTTAATTTAGCCAAATTTAACGTCCCGAATATCCCGTATGTAGAATTTTAGGTTAATTAGAAATTTGCCGAATGCTTTACTCTACGGATTTCGAGTCGTCGAGATAGCCATTAGTTGACCGCCCAATAAACTCTAATTTCCGACATGGTCACGTTGTACACATATAATTACAAAAATAAAATATTTAAATGGGGCACATACATTGTCGGTGGGTGATCCAAGTAGAAAAGGGTCGGATATTTTTAGAAAATGTCCAGGGGACTAAATTGAACGATTTTAAAAAAGTAGGGATTGATTTGAAAATTCGGACGAAGTTTCGGGGACCGATTTGAAAATTCTGAAAAAATTGGGGACTGATTTGAAAATTCTAAAAAAAATGGGGACTGTGTAAAAATTACTGAAAATATCCTAGGACTTATTTGAAATGAATTTGAAAATCTGGACTAATCTGAAAATAAAAAAAATTGCCCCGGGACTAAACTAAAACAACTTGGAAAGTTCCTTGGGATTCTTGAAAAATTCCGGGAATTCCAAGACTGATTGGAAAATAGTAAAATGACTGGGACTTGATTGAAAAGAATTTTTTGAAATTCGGGGCAGATCTGAAAAGGGTGAAAAATGGTCCCAGGACTAAACTGAAACAATTTGAAAAGTTCTTTGGGATGTTTAGAAAAATTCTAGAAAATCCAAGGACTGATTGGAAAATAGTAAAATGACCGGGACTTGATTGAAAATAATTTTTAGAGTTCAGGGTAGATCTAAAAAAAATAAAATGCGTCCTCTTGACTGAAATGTGACAAAATAGAAAGTTCGTAAAATCGAGTTCGGGACAAATCCGATCACCCACGCAACCCAAGAATGCTAATTTCACATCATATCCATCAAGCAAGCAATAATATTCAGGAAAGGAGCCCTAATCATGCCACTCAGTTGAGAATTTACCTTGTTCGGAAAGTTGATGGGTGATTCTGTAAAAATAAAAAAAAATCACCGGATGAATCGGGTCGGATCGGCTCGGATTGGCCCCGCCCGAAGGAGAAACCGCCCGGGAGAGAAGCTGGGCCGGACTGGGCGTGTTGGGCCGAATGGACTTGGGCTGGGCCTGTGAAGCAAAAGAAATGGGCCGAGGCCCGTTAGCCGACGAGCGGTCGGGATCGTCGGGAACGACGGCGACGACGCTGCAGGCGGCGGTTCTCGCCCCTGGACGCCGCGGTGGGGGCTGGAATGGACGCCGGTGACGGTTCTGGACACCGTCGACGCTTCGCCGTGGTCGATCTGGGCCTCACCGGGGTTAAAACGGTCGAATCGGGGAAGATTTTGCGATTTTCAGGCGACGGTTCCGAATTCGACCGATTTCAAAATTCCCCAAAACGAGAGCAAATTTCCCGTTTTCTCTCACTAGGTTCTATTCGTGTGCATCCCAATTGTTTTTCTGTCCATTTAATTGCAATCTCTTCCCCTTTTCCATTAAGATTTCGGCCGATTTTGGAGAAAATCGCGGAAATCAGCGATATTCTTCGTTCTGGGCTAGCGGGGATCGTGAGCAGCCGGTGAGCGCTGCCCGGCCCTGCCCGGCCTGCCCGAACTTTTTTTTTTTAATATTAGGGCCGGCGAGATCACGGGCAACCGGTGAGCGCTCCACCTGCCCTGCCCGGCCTACCCGAAAATTAATTTTTTTAAAAATATTATTTTATTTATTATTATTATTATTATTTTATTTTATTTTATTTTAGAAAAGGTAATAAATTGGAAAAATGACGATTTTGCCCCCTGGAGCCGATGGACCGAAATTGGGTGTTGACAATAGTAATAGTAATAGTAATAATAATAGTAATAATAATAATTAGTTAGCAAAATTATAAAAGATAATGAAAGAAAAGAAACATTATTGGATAAAGATATTTGGGAGATATATATATATATATATATAAATATGAGAGTATATTACTCATCAAATAAAGTTAAAAATTCAAAATTGATCTTAATATTATAGGGTAAATTGGTAATTTCAAAATTTTTTTAAATATATCTCAAATTTTCAGTTGTGACTAAAAAAAAGTATAAAATATTCTTTTAGTTCTATATTTATCTCGTCGTGATTATGTTAGTGATATGCCCTAGAGCCTGATTTATTTATTTGAATAATTCCTTTTATGACAATAAAGTTTATTCTATTATTCGTATAGTGTCTATGTTTATTAGAATAAAGTCTTTAAGATATTTTGAATACTTCATTCTTAAGAGTTAAGAATATGAGTGACGAAGTAATTCGGTAAGAATATCTTTAAACTGTTCACGATCGTAGAAGACTTAACTGGACATTATTTCTCCAAAGAGATCGTCACCTCTGTATGTTTCCATGATTAGTATATGGATACTAATGAAGATGGAGTAGTGAGTCTCATGCTATCTGATAACTGTTATCATGACAGATATGGGAATACTTATATGATAAGTAGTTGAATGTGACGTGCAGATAATATTCATACGGTAATTTACTAATGTCAATGAATGTTATCTGGATCGTATTAGTGCATATAGTCCTTAAACCTTAGATGGAATGCCATCTCAAGTATAGGTGATTAGGATTTGCTACTGCTAATATATTTATGCTTAGCATTAGTATTCGGCAGATAGTGGTGCTAGTTAATTATACTAGGAGTTAGGTGTTTAATCAAGGCGGGATTCGCTAACCTGAGTAAACAGGGAAAAGGTCCTATGGATATGAGTTTCGTTCTGGATCGAGAAATTCTCGGCCGGGGTAAATAGCCTCGAATAGAAAAGAGTTTCTGTTCAAGTACTACAGATCTAAGAATGAAATTAAAGAGTCCATATAATCGGCTATAGAGTTTGGTATTTACCGTATTTCTAGTTAGATCGGGATCTTGTAGTGAAGAGATTTAATGCATGGCATATACTATCAAAGGTTCAATATCAAGGATAAATCTAATTAAGGAAATACAATAGTTTCCTTATTTGGAGAGTTTCTATAAATAGATTGTCTATTGATGGAAACTCGTGTCAAGGACTTGTTTGATCTTTCTTTTTTACAACAAGGGCAAGTCATTGGATGACTTAAGTGTGAGGACTCATTTGTGATTTATTAATTAATGTGGATTAATTAATAATTGCATTTTAGTCCCTAAGATAAAGATATATATAGATATGTTCTTACAGATAACCCCACAATGCAATCGATCATCAACTGATATTAGAGAGAAAGAGAGAAGGTTTCGATTGAGGCAATCAACAAGCAATTCAGTCGCACAAATCCCAAGGCTGATCGAAGTTCTTTTCGGTTCCGGTTCGGCATTTTGGTGTTGTCTTTAACATCCTCGAAGAGATCCTTTCATTCCATGACGATTCCGTTCGAGATTGATGACCTAGATCAGAGTATACGAGTTGTGAGGAGTATAATCTCGGTGGAGATGTGCTCGTGTGGACGAACTAGAGACCGAACACTTGGACGGTTAGTTTGATCGACTCGAATCAACAATGTTAGTATAAAAGTCTAAACTTTTCTTGTAGATTCGATATGTGATGTTGTCTATTCATTTAGAAGGCGATTCTTATATCAAGATATGATCTTGAAGTTTTCGATTAAACCGAGCATGCGATAAAAATTTGATTTTTACCGTAATTAACTTTTTCACTGCGCGCGTGCTTGGTTTTCTAATAGATTATTCCATTAACTTTTTCATCAATGACTTTTATAAATACTGTTTTTAATTTCCAATAATAAAAATAATAATAAAGAAAATCACGAGAGAGAATGATCGAGGAGTCGAGGCCAATGGCCTCAATCAGCTAGTCGAAAGGCTTATTCGCACATGATAATGGCTTTTTGAAACCGTGGGGCCTTACACACTCAGCTTATAGGAAAACACCTCCCATCAACTGAGATCGCTGGTGGCCTTAATTCTTAGGATGGTGGCCGGTGGCAACACACCGCATTAATCTCTTCTTCTCTCTCGTTATCTTACAGTCTCTTGTTATTTAGTTTCTGATAAAAGAGTAGAGACACCTCTACCTGCCAGCCACCACAAGCTAAGGTCATTGGAGGCCTCAAAAGGTTATTTGCAACCTTTGGGGCCCCTAACGACCTCAACCAACAGGGGCTAGTTAGCATTTATTGCTCTGATCATGTTCACTCTCTATTTCAATCAATCTTTTCCTTTTCGTTTATTTTTCATGTTTTTATATTTTCATTTTTTAAAATTAAATTAAATGGTTACGACGTCGAAATAAATTCGGCATTAATTAAGATATAATGCTTTTTTTATTCACAAGTGAAAACTCAAGATATAATTGGAAAAACTTTGAAAAAATATATAGGCTATTTACAAATTTTTTTTCAGTGTGAATTGTGTGCGTATCCGACTACTACACGAATACAAATTGACATGGGGGTTGCGTAAACACGCCTAAAAGGTAGTCACCACTTTCTTTTTAAGGCCCATGGGCCTAGGGTTGAATAGATACTAGAGTATAAGATGAATCATATGATACTTCCTAGGTTCATTAAGGTCGTGGTCTATTAGAACCTAAATTTCGGCTTCGAGAGTCCTATTATGATTGAATGTCCTCCATCGCCCGAGAAATTGATACTCGACTTGTCTGTGGTTGCACGTTTTAATTTATTTATTGAGTTATTAGAGTCTCCGCTTATCTCACTTGTATAAAACATTTTGAATGTGATTGATCAGTCCGAGTAAACTCGAATACATGGAATGGTCCTAAGGACCTAATTGGGTCTTACCTAGACCCATTGATCTAATTGAATTCAAATAGTATCTAAGTGAAATGGACCTTAGGTAGGCCCAATGTGGTGGTGGATTTTACTTGAAAACTAGACGTAAGTGAATTGGCCCTTATATGGGCCCAAATATGTATGTGGACCTAATTGATCTGGGATGGGCCTCATATGAGCCCAAGCCCACCTATTCACTTCCAATTCATTGATCTACATATCTATTTCTATAAGTTTCTTTTTTATGTCATGAACTAACATATATGTGACTAAGACCCAATCCATGTAATGGACTAACTCGATCCAATTAATCGCATCGAGAATCGAGTACCCTTGGAGCTCAATTTGGGATTCATACAATTGATTTCCATTTTTTCCTCTCTCACTTCCTGACCCCAAATTAAACTAAAGGCACTCGTTTATTTCATTCCCACCTAACTAGAGCACGAAAAAAGTAAATGAATCCTGATTCTAACTCTATGTGGATCAAATATTCCGCTCACCATCACCGTGACACTAAAATGAAGTTTTCATTTACCGAATTGTGTGAAAATGGGTTTTATCGAGGTTAAAACATTTTTTTTGTACAAGTTGGCACTCAACCGGGCCTCATGGGCCTAATCGGGCCCAATGGGCCAAATCATACAACGCACGGCCCAAACATGCTCTTCGTAGGCTTGGGCTCAACAAGGAGCCCTCTCTAATTAGTCCATTCCCGGTATTTAATCGCTCTCTAATTACGGGTTTTCACCCGAATTTTGCATTTTCACAAGAAGTCGGATCGTAATGAGTTGGGCCGATCACACACATACATGCATATATATATAAACACATGCTTTAGGGGTCAAATGTACGTTGTTTACTATATTCGTGCTATTTTTTGCCCCAAAATCAACAGAAAACAACACATTCATATCACCAAATGACTCCTAATCATCGTGGTTATGTTTATTCATCCAAATATCACCATTAATCATCAAAACCACACAAATACCCTCGGTCAACATTGAGTACATATACGGGCCAAAATGGGTTCATTACTCACCCGAAATTGAAGATTTAGTCGATTAAGGCCAAATTAATGTTATTTAATGTTCATGTGAGGTTGATTCCATGATAGCAACACTAAAAAACACTCCAAATCATGATTTATCCGCAATTTTTTATGTCATATTTACGTGCTTATCCATATTTGCACGGGATTTTGGCCTCAAACCACACCGAATTAACACAAGAGTCACCATAGAGGTTGCCAATCGATTCCTTATCACTATGTATGCCTTTAACCATCCTAAAATCTTCGAAACACATTATTATCAATCCATTTTCATCAACTTTCAATTCTGTCCGGAGAGGTTATGAGGCCGTTTCTAGTCCCATTCCTCACCAGATTTATCATCCTTAGTCGTTATAAGCCAAGTACATGTTAATATAAGTTCGTGCGGGGTTTGATTCATGAAATTAATACCCAAATGCCCCTCTAATCATGATAATCGACATCATATATCATCAATAACATTCAAAGAGACCTAATCAACATCTAATATTAGAAGTCGACCTTGTCCCTAAGAGGAAAAGGATGTGACTCAATAGTCCACACATCTTAAATATGGCAACGCTTCTCATCGGTCTTGGAGTCCCTCGACCCATGCACAGCTCCAATCTACAAGAAAAAGACTCCTCAATGGGCTTGAGGAACCTCAATGTGCTCGTTCTCGGAGAAACCGAGAAGAGGACTCGGCTCAAAGGCAAGGAGCCGCGAGTAAAGAGGCTCAGGGATGGTGTTTAGGCTGAGTTCTTTGAGGTGTTACGAGGTTGGCCGTGTAGCGTTGGAGGGCTTGGAGGTGGCTTGATGTGGCTAGACGAGGTTAATTACGTTAAAAGTGGGTAAGGGAGAGAAACCGGGTGAGAAAAGCCACCATAGCGGCCGCGGACCGCCGTTCGTGTGGGTCTACCGGGGCAATTCCAGCTGGTGGGATCGACGGTAGGTGGTAGCCGACTTCAAGGGTTGTCCATCGGTGGTGCTCGTTTGGGCGATGGCGGCTCACCAGGGCGAGAGAGTCGATTGATGTGGCTGCTAGGGTGGAGAACTGTTAGAAAACCGAGCACGTGCGCAACGGAAAAGTTAATTACGGTAAAAAACAAATTTTTATCGCGTGCTCGTTTAATCGAAAACTTCAAGATCATATCTTGACATAAGAATCGCCTTCTAAACTAATAGACAACATCACATATCGAATCTACAAGAAAAGTTTAGACTTTTATACTAACCTGGTTGATTCGAGTCCATCAAACTAACCGTCCAAGTGTCCAGTCTCTTGTTCGTCCACACGAGCACGTCTCCACCGAGATTAGACTCCACTTGACCCGTACACTCCGATCTAGGTCACCGATCTCGAACAGAATCGTCACGGAATGAAAGGATCTCTTCAAGGACGTCAAAGACAACACCGAAGAGCCGAACCGGAACCGAGAAGAACTCCGATCAGCCTTTGGATTTGTGCGGCTGAGTTGCTTGTTGATTGCCTCAGTCAAAACTTCTCTCTTTCTCTCTAATATCGGTTGATGATCGATTACGCTATGAGGTTATTTGTAAGAACATATATATATATATCTTTACCCTAGGGACTAAAATGCAATTATTAATTAATCTACATTAATTAATAAATCACAAATGAGTCCTCACACTTAAGTCATCCAATGACTTGCCCTTGTTGTAAAAAATAAAGATCAAACAAGTCCTTGACACGAGTTTCCATAAATAGACAATCTATTTATATAAACTCTTTAAATAAGGAAACTATCGTATTTCCTTAATTAGATTTATCCTTGATATTAAACTCGGCTTCAGGATGTGTTAGCACCCTTACAACCACATTGCAAGCCTCGTTCGATAATTAATTCCTAATTAACTTCCTTAATTAGAATTAATTATTTTCTCGGTTTAAACACGCTCAATGTGTATGACTAACTAGGTTCATCATCAAATGGCAATGGGATTATAGTATCAACTCATTTGACACTACTAGAAACTCTTTCTGTAACCAAAAGCATAATTCCCAAAATGCCCTTGGTTCCCAAAGTTCACGAGTGACACCTAGCAGCATATCGTGACAATCCAAATGATGATGAATATATAACTGAAACATTCTGATGAACCTCTGATTGTATATGCCATGCATTGAATCCCTTCACTACAAGATCCCGATCTAGCCAAAGCTACGGTAAATGCTAAACTCTATACCCAATTATATGGACTCTTTAATTTCATTCTTAGATCTGTAGTACTTGAACAAAAACTCTTTTCTATTCGAGTCTATCTACCCCGGCCGAGAATTTCTCGATCCAAAACAAAACTCATATCCATGAGACCTTTTCCCTGTTTACTTAGGTTAGCGAATCCTGTCTTGATCGGACACCTAACTCCAAGTATAACTAATTAGGACCATTATCTGCCGAATACTCATGCTAAGCACAAATATATTAGCAGTAGCAAATCCTAATCACCTATACTTGAGATAGTGTTCCATCTCAAGTCTAAGGACTATATGCACTAATACAATCCAAATAACATTCATTGACATTAGTAAATTACCGTATGAATATTATCTACACGTCACGTTCGACTACTTATCATATAAGTATCCACATATTTGTCATGATAACAGTTATTAGATAGCATGAGACTGACTACTTCATCTTCATTAGTATCTGTATACTAATCATGAAAACATACAGAGGTGACGATCTATCTGGAGAAATAATGTCCAGTTAAGTCTCCTCCGATTGTGAACAGTTTAAAAATATTTTTACCGAATTATGTCGTCACTCATATTCTTAACTCTTAAGAATGAAGTATTCAAAATATGTTAAGGACTTTATTCTAATAAACATAGACAATATACGAATAATAGAATAAACTTTATTACCATAAAAGGAATTATCCAAATACATAAATCAGGCTCTAGGGCATATCACTAACAAGAACAGGGAGAGAGAGAGTGTATGTTAATCTTTGTGTTCTTCATTGAGAGGATTTCGGTTGTTCTTTTTCAAGAGGGGATCTAAAATTTTTTTTTGTTTTCGGCAGGAATGGGGGCTAGGGCTGCGGGAATGAGAATGAGATGAATTTATATGAGCAAATGGATGGTGATTAGGAGCCTTGAGGTATAAGATCATGTGATTTGGAATGATTTTCATCAAGTTGCTGCCTTTACCTGAATTTTGTGGTCCCCGAAGGTGGCTTCCAACTGTGGAGACACAATAGATCCATGTGCGGCGCACATGCCGTTCGAAATTTGACTCATTTTGACCATCATGAAGTGCCCGAGCTAATTTTCCCGTAAAACTGGGCGCTTCTAAGCAGTGCAGACATTCTGGCATTGTTATTAGAATCGGACCGAACCGGACCGGACCGGTTCGACCGGTCGGATCGAAAATCGGATCCATGGTCGGTCCGGTTCTCTTAAAAACTGATAAATCTAAAAAATCGGCCGGTTTTTTTATAAACCCATCGAACCCATTCGAATCAGTCGGGTGGATGGGTTCTGGATTTTTAAAGGAAACCCGACTCGAATCTCTTCCGAATGGAGGGAACAACACCGAGTTCTGTCACAAACTTTCGAATCCAAAACTGCCTCCTTCGCTGCATCAGATGCAACAATATATTCAGCCTTTGTAGTGGAATCTGCAGTCGTCTCTTGCTTAGAACTCTTCCGGCTAACTGCACCTCCATTACAAGTGAATATATAACCGAAGATAGACTTTTTATCATCCACATCTGATTGAAAATCAGAATCTATAAGCTCGTCTAGTCTCAACTCACCTCTTCCATATACCAGAATCATATCCTTAGTCCTTCTCAAGTACTTAAGGATGTTTTTTACAGCAGTCCAATGATCAAGTTCTGGGTTAGATTGATACCTGCTAGTCACACTAATAGCATATGTGATATCCGGCCTAGTACACAACATAGTATACATTAGGCTACCTATGGCCGAAGCATAAGGCACTTGTGCCATCTTCTCTCTGTCCTCAGGAGTCTTAAGAGACATCCCTTTAGAGAGATGGATACCGTGTCTCACAGGGAGCAATCCTCTTCTGGAATTTTGCATGTTGAACCTCTTCAACACCTTATCCAAATACAGGGCTTGGGACAGACCTATTAATCTTTTCGGTCTATTTATATAAATCCGAATACCCAGAATATAGGTGGCTTCTCCCAAATCCTTCATGGAGAAAATATTAGACAACTAGACCTTTACAGAAGTGAGGATACCAACATCATTACCTATTAGTAGAATGTCATCCAAGTATAATACAAGAAAGGCAATCATGCTCCCATTAGCCTTCTTATACACACATGGCTCATATTCATTCTTGATGAAACCAAAGGACTTTACAGCCTCATCAAAACGCCGATTCCAACTCCTCGAAGCCTACTTAAGACCATAAATGAATCTCTTAAGTTTGCACACCTTGGACTTGTCCTTGGATTCAAAACCTCTGGGTTGGTCCATGAATATGTCTTCCTCAATGTATCCATTAAGGAAGGCGCTCTTGACATCCATCTGCCAAACCTCATAATCATAGTGCGCGGCAATGGCTAGCATTATCCTGATGGACTTTAGCATAGCTACAGGCGAGAAAGTCTCCTCATAATCGACTCCCTGCCTCTGGCAATAACCCTTCGCCACTAGCCTAGCTTTATAGGTCTCTACCTTCCCATCAGCACCAATCTTCCTCTTGAAGACCCACTTGTTCCCTATTGGTATTATACCTTTAGGAGGGTCAATAAGATCCCAGACTTGTTTCTCGCTCATGGAGTCTATCTCGGACTTCATGGCCTCTAGCTATTTAAAAGAATCTATATCTGATATAGCTCCTTCATAAGTGTAAGGATCATCCCTATAATCATTATCTCCATGAACAAACAATTCGTGTACGTTCTCAGGAAGATTAAGGTATCTCGCGGGAGTACGAGTTACTCTACCAGACCTTCGAGGTTCTGTGACATTTTCAACCTGAGTAGGTGTCTCAGCTATTTTATTAGTGTCCATCGAAATGGGCGCCTGATTAGTCTGTGGAATTGATGACTCCTCATCAAGTACTATCTGCCTTCCTATACCACCTTCTTGGACAAACTGTTTCTCCAAAAAGATCGCATCTCTACTGATAACAACCCTTTGCTCAATAAGGAAATAAAAATAGTATCCAAGGCTGCCACTTTAATAACCAACAAACATGCTTTTCTCGGATCGGGTTTCCAACTTATCGGTCTTCTACTTCTTAATGAATACAGGACAATCCCAAATCTTAACGTGCTTAAGACTAGGTGTCCTACCATTCCATATCTCATATGGAGTGGTAAAGACTGACTTGCTTGGAATCCTATTAAGCAAGTAACATACAGTCTGCAGCACATATCCCCACATCGAAATGGGGAAATCTGTATAGCTCATCATCAATCGAGCCATGTCCAATAGGGTACGGTTCCTCCTCTCAGAAACTCCATTCAACTGTGGTGTTCCTGGTGGAGTAAATTGGCAAACAATGCCGTGTTCATTTTGGAAATCACCAAATTCAGTACTCATGTACTCTCCTCCTCGATCTGATCGAAGAGTCTCGATGCTCTTCCCTTTCTGCATTTCTGCTTCAGCTTTGAATTCCTTCAACTTTTCAAAAGATTCATGTTTACTTCATAAGATAAACATACCCAAAATGAGAATAATCATCGGTAAAGGTGATGAAGTAGGAATATCCACCCCGAGCCACTTCATTAAATGGACCACATACATCGCTATGTATGAGTTCTAAAACTTCTTCAGCCCTCTTCATTTATCCTACAAATGGAGTCCTAGTCATTTTGCCTTGAAGACAAGACTCGCAAGTTGGATTGGGTTCTGAACCCAATGGAACTGTAAGTCTCATCTTCTTCAACTTACTTATCCTATCATCTGCAACATGTCCTAGTCTAAGATGCTAAAGTTGCTTTAGACTTGGAGTAGATTCGGACACGGTATTAATCTCAATCGTATTCGGAAGCGTTTCATTTCTAGCTCTAAGATAATAAAGGCCATTGTGCAAATAACCAACTCCAATAAGTTTATTACCATAATAAATGTCGCAAACATTATGCTTGAAATCAAACAAATATCCACACCTAGTCAAACTAGAAACAGAAATAATGTTTCGATAGGTGTTTGGTAAAACTAAAACACGATCTAGAAATAAAACATATCCATCTAGATGTAACGAAGTCGACCCCACAGTTTTGGCCGCAACACTTGCTCCATTGTCGATCTTCAGGCAAACCTCATTCCTTCCGAGGACTCTAATGCTTGCTAGTTCCTGCATAGAGGTACAAACGTGTGAGCTCGCACCAGTATCAAGAACTTAAGCTGGAGATGAACTATACGAACCATTGGAACTAGGGGTGATCGGTTCCGGGTACCTTGTTTTTTTCACGATACCTGGACCCTACCCTGTAAGGGACCGGTTCCAAGATTTTGGAACCGGACCCTACCCTGTTGAATTCTGGAACCGAAACCTACGGGGAACCTGTATTATACCACAGGTTCCGGGTACCCTGTTGGAACCTGTAAATTTTTTTGTCTCGTAAATAAAATAGAAAATATCACCATTAATATATGATGGTTTTGATTACAGTCAACGTTCTACGTAAATTTCTCGTCACCGAGTCCCTTCCATTTGATCCATCTCAGCTGTTTCTGATAATTGAAATATTCCAAATGCAAGTTCACAGAAAAGATTGCCAGATTCACTTTGAACAGCCCATATTCATATCAATCGCTTGGGCTATTTTCTACTCGATGTCATTACTTGTCCAATTGTTTGGACGATGATGTAACATTAACACAGCTTTCACAGAGTAGCAGGTATAGCTCTTAAACCAAAAATACCATTGATGCAAAATGTAATCTCATTACAATCCATTAGAAGTCCAGGTACTTATACAGAAACAAAAACGCAAGAGAAGCAGCAAAAAACAACATCACACTCGACGGTCCCAACCAGGGCAAGTTTTGAACACGAAACACCAAAATATATAATATCAAATGAAAACAAAAAAGTTACTCAGCGAACATCGAAAAATTGCAAGAACTATTTTGAGTCACAGGGTAAAACAACCAAATGAAGCAACTGCTTCCATGATAGCCCCTCATTTATGAAACTCGACTTTGTATGTCTAACAGTTGCAACTACGAACTGCATCTGAAGAGAGCAGATGCTACTGCCTGAAAGAGATTGTCACGAATTGTCAACATAATCACACATGGAGTATGTATTGGATGCTAAACTGAAGTTATCGCTTGCCAAAAAATAATAAAAACATTAATACTTGAACATCAGAATGTGCAGAGACTGTAACTATTCGAGGCACAGACAATAGACATAAAAATCAAAACAGAGCTGAGAAGATAGCACAGAAAAACATTTTGACATACCTAATACCAATAGCTACAAATCTCAGGTATGCGCGTTGCAGAAAAGTAATCTGAGATACAAGCAGTTTATAAGCCTACTAATAAAAAATGATCCCCTTCCCATTCTCCACTCAGTTATTTCTTCTTTTAGTATCAATGAGCGACTCCTAGAGAAATCCATCACAATTCCGCCAAAGAAAAAGGTTAAAACTCTATCTGCAATGTGAACATACATAGTATCATTTGAGTAGAATCGACTCTAGCACATCACAGGGTTTCCAAATCTATCAGTAGGAAACACTTTCGCGGTGAAGTAAAGTCATCTACATGGGCTTGCTCCATAATACGCAAGAGGAATGACCATACCTGCAGAATCCTTGTGATCAACAATGAAACAGCAACATTTATCTGCTAGAACCATATTTGATGGATTCCTGCACGCATCTGTCACTATTCTTACCGAATTTGACCAATTTCTTAGGAACTCAGACGGGAATCACATCTGAATATAGAAAGCGAGCAATCAGATCACAACCTAGTTCCGACAAAAACATCCTTAGCGATACGAACAAACTTAAGCACAGACGATGCTAAATTTTCGCAGGGCAAGTAAAATTTCTCTAGCAGCAAGTTCAACAACAGCACAGCAAGGCCCCCAGAATGAGAACAGAAAAATTCCAGTCGATCGACTGACATATGTATTATATATATAAACATATAGTACAAAAGGATATGTGCGTGTGCGTGATTGGGTGCATGCTATAATGTAATGGAGAGGGATAGTGAGAGAACACGCATCAGGCAAACAAGGATTAGCTGTAATCTCCCGTGCAACCATTTACTTATTTCTGGGTTGCGGCCCTTCCCATTGATCGACATATCTTCTAATTTCATCAATAGCTATGTCTCTGGTCAGATCTCAGCAGAGGAGTCTAGAGAGATTCGGAGACAAGAGATGAGGCAAAATCTCACCGGTAAAGAGAGATTCAAGGAGAGTCGGAGCCGGAGAGTCGGAGACGAAAGGCGAGCGACGGAAAGGAACTGCAGGGAGAGGGAGTACAAAGTCGATTTAGGGTTGAAGACTATAGCGGCTGAGAGGCTGAAACGAAAGCTGAGCTTTACCTTGTTCCTTCATGTCTTCCCGATCCGACTGATACTAAGGGTAACTTTACTTTTTTTTTTTAAGTAATTACCATCCGGTTCCGGCTCCGGTTTTGGATACCCCATAGGCTGGAACCGGAACCGAAATCGGATTTCACCGGTTCCTTATTTTGATACCCGGACCCTACCCTATTTTCAATACGAGCTACCCGGACCCTACCCTACCGGGTAGGTTCTGACTGGTTCCGGGTATACCCGGTATCCGTGCACACCTCTAATTGGAACTAACATAACAAGAGATAGACATACCTTCTGAAGGTTTCTTTCCTTTGTTTGCCTTCAACGAGGCGAGGTACTGAGAATAGTTCCTCTTCCAATGTCCATCCTTACCGCAGTGGAAACAAGTTCCCTTATCCGCAGCAACCTTTGCCTTGCCCTTTTTCTTGGTCACCCCTGCTGACTGCTAAGGAACAGAGCCTTTCTTGGACTTCTTTTTCTTCTTCCTAGTCTTACTGGAAGAAGTACCAGCCACAAGAATGAATTCCTTATCCTTCATTTTGTTGTTCATTACATTCTATGCAGTGACCAACATGTTCAGCAGCTCAGACAACGAACATGATAACTTGTTCATGTGAAAATTCACAATGAACCTTGAGAAAGAATCTGGGAGAGACTAAAGAACAAAATCCACATGGAGTTCTTTATCCATCTGGAACTCAAGTTTCTCAAGCTGCTGAATCAGGTTGATCATCTTTTGCACATGAGCTGCGACTTTAGTTCCCTCTTGCATTCTCGCACGGAACAATTCATTCGATATCTCATATCGTGCAGTCATGCTATTCTCCCCATATAGCTCCCTGAGATTCTTCAAGATCTCACGAGAACTCTTCATGTTCTCATGCTGCCTCTTCAACTCATTGCTCATGGAAGCAAGCATATAGCAGCGGACCTTCGTGTCATCAACAGACCACTGATCATATGCGTCTTGCTGATCACTCGTAGCATCCCCGCCAGGGAGTTCAATCTCCTGAGTCTCCAGGATGTATCCCAAAGCCTCCATGTTCAGGACAATGTTCAGGTTACGGAGCCAGTTCGAAAAGTTAGGCCCAGTGAGCCTATTATCACTCAGTATGCACGAGAGAGGATTCATAGATTTCATATTTATCATGACTACATAAAATAACAAGATTAAATTAATGAATTTATGTATATATCACCATAATGACCATGGACTTTCAATCAAAATGGTCTCCCACTATCCTTTCGAAACCTACACTTCTAAAATAGGAAACATGAATCCTAATCGGGAAAGATTCCTAGCGGGTGATTGAATTCTCATAAAATGCTAATTCCCTCAGGTACCTGCCGTTATTGGAAACAAGCACTCTACAAGCGAACAACTCTTTGTTCAGTACATCTTCTATGTACGGCTCAATCAATTCGGCTCCTAGTACTCTGGACCTCAGGTGCCTGCCGTTATTGGTCCATCATACATAGTTAAGTCTGACCCACCAAACCCTAGATGTCAGCTCCTCAGGTGCCTGCCGTTATTGGCAACCGACAATCTAAAACATCACATGCTTCATCATTCATGCAAAAAGATCTTTTAGTGTGTCCACGACCGACAACGAAACGAACTAAAATTCTCTTGGAGAATGCTTTGGTGGAGAGCCATGACAGAGGTTCGCAACCTCGTGCCATTCCCGACTTAATATTTTAATTTGGAAGATTTTCTATTTTGGTGACGTAATTACTATTTGGTTTCACTTGCACATTATCCGTATTCACACATCATATGCATAAATATATATTCGAAATCGATAAAAGCTTGATCATGGACTTACTATTATCCTAATCCTAGAGTCACAAGAATTAAGCAAAATTTCCTAAAATTCATAATCACACACCATGCTCGAAATTTATGAAAGGAAACTAATAGCATAAAAGGAAAATAAATCGTGCCAATTTTGTAACTCTTTACAAAATATCCAAATATCCAATATTAGGAAATTTTCGATTTTGAAAATATATAATATATCGTATATCTAGTGTATCTTCCAAAATCTCTTTTGATATTAAATATCAAATCTCTAATCTCATTAGAATAGGATATCAAATATCCAATTTCATAAAATCGAATTTTACAAAAAACAATTTTGGTAATTAATTGTTTCGAAAATCTTATTTTTGAAAATATCGAAATTTACTCGTTACGCGACGAGCGTCGGTTCTGGACAGCCATGTCCAATCTCGCGCTTCACAGCTGCTCCCAATCGTGAACGGTAGTGCCCAATCGCGAACAGTCGCGCCCATTCCAGTCGCAAACGATCGCGCCCAGTCGCGTCCAGTCGCGCAACCAGTTGTGCCCAGTCGCGCTAGGACATCGGCGATTACTGCAACCTTTTCAGTTGCACCCGGTTTTGTGATCTAAATCTGGTAACAAGAAACGATTTCTCATACTCGATCCGATACCGATTTATCAAACACTTTAATAAATCACAATCAACCACCAAATTAGGCACAAAACATGTATCTAATCGATTAGAACGGAGGCTTTGATACCACTGTTAGAAAATCGAGCACGTGCTTAGCGAAAAAGTTAATTACGGTAAAAATCAAATTTTTATCGCGTGCTCGTTTAATCGAAAACTTCAAGATCATATCTTGACATAAGAATCGCCTTCTAAACGAATAGACAATATTACATACCGAATCTACAAGAAAAGTTTAGACTTTTATACTAACCTTGTTGATTCGAGTCGATCAAACTAACCGTCCAAGTGTCCGGTCTCTAGTTCGTCCACACGAGCACGTCTCCACCAAGATTGGACTCCTCTCGACCCGTACACTCCGATCTAGGTCACCGATCTTGAACGGAATCGTCACGGAATGAAAGGATCTCTTCAAGGATGTTAAAAACAATACCAAAGCGCCGAACCGGAATGAAAAAGAACTCCGATCAGCCTTGGGATTTGTGCGGCTAAGTTGCTTGCTGATTGCCTCAGTCGAAACCTTCTCTCTTTCTCTCTAATATCGGTTGATGATTGATTGCATTATGGGGTTATCTGTAAGAACATATCCATATATATCTTTACCCTAGGGACTAAAATGTAATTATTAATTAATCAACATTAATTAACAAATCACAAATGAGTCCTCACACTTAAGTCATCCAATGACTTGCCCTTGTTGTAAGAAAGAAATATCAAACAAGTTCTTGACACGAGTTTCCATCAATAGACAATCTATTTATAGAAACTCTCCAAATAAGGAAACTATCGTATTTCCTTAATTAGATTTATCCTTGATATTGAACTCGGCTTCAGGATGTGCTAGCACTCTTACAACCACATTGCAAGCCTCATTCTATAATTAATTCCTAATTAACTTCCTTAATTAGAATTAATTCTTTTCTCGGTTTAAACACGCTCAATGTGTGTGACTAACTAGGTTTATCATCAAATGGCAATGAGATTATAGTATCAACTCATTTGACACTACTAGAAATTCTTTCTGTAACCAAAAGCATAATTCGCAAAATGTCCTTGGTTCCCAAAGTTCACGAGTGACACCTAGCAGCATATCGTGGCAATCCAAATGATGACGAATGTATAATTGAAACATTCTGATAAACCTCTGATCGTATATGCCATGCATTGAATCCTTTCACTACAAGATCCCGATCTAGTCAGAGCTACGGTAAATGCCAAACTCTATAGCCGATTATATGGACTCTCTAATTTCATTCTTAGATTTGTAGTACTTGAATAGAAAATCTTTTCTATTCGAGTCTATCTACCCCGGCCGAGCATTTCTCGATCTAAAACAAAACTCATATCCATAAGACCTTTTCCTTGTTTACTTAGGTTAGCGAATCCCGTCTTGATTGGACACCTAACTCCAAGTATAACTAACTGGGACCCTTATTTGCCGAATACTCATGCTAAGCACAAATATATTAGCAGTAGCAAATCCTAATCACCTATACTTGAGATAGCGTTCCATCTCAGGTCTAAGGACTATATGCACTAATACGATCCAGATAACATTTCTTGACATAGGTAAATTATCATATGAATATTATCTGCACGTTACGTTCGACTACTTATCATATAAGTATCCACATATCTATCATGATAACAGTTATCAGATAGCGTGAGACTCACTACTCCATCTTCATTAGTATCTGTATACTAATCATGGAAACATACAGAGGTGACGATCTATCTGGAGAAATAATATCTAGTTAAGTCTCCTACGATCGTGAACAGTTTAAAGATATTCTTACCGAATTACTTCGTCACTCATATTCTTAACTCGTAAGAATGAAGCATTCAAAATATCTTTGGGACTTTATTCTAATAAACATAGACAATATACTAATAACAGAATAAACTTTATTACTCATATTCTTAACTCGTAAGAATGAAGCATTCAAAATATCTTTGGGACTTTATTTTAATAAACATAGACAATATACTAATAACAGAATAAACTTTATTGCCATAAAAGGAATTATCCAGATACATGAATCAGGCTCTATGGCATATCACTGACAAGAACAGGGAGAGAGAGAGTGTATGTTAATCTTTGTGTTCTTCATTGAGAGGATTTCGGTTGATCTTTCTCAAGAGGGGATTTGAAAGTTTTTTCGTTTTCAGCAGGAATGGGGGCTAGGGCTGCGGGAATGAGAATGAGATGAATTTATATGAGCAAATGGATGGTGATTAGGGGCATTGAGGTATAAGATCATGTGATTTGGAATGATTTTCATCAAGTTGCTGCCTTTACCCGAATTTTGTGGTCCCCGAAGGTGGCTTCCAACTGTGGAGACACAATAGATCCATGTGCGACGCACATGCTGTTCGAAATTTGACTCGTTTTGACCATCAGGAAGTGCCTGAGCTAATTTTCCCGTAAAACTAGGCACTTCTAAGCAGTGCAAATATTCTGGCATTGTTATCAGAACCAGACCAGACCGACCGGTTCAACCGGTCGAACCGAAAATCAGATCCATGGCCGGTCTGGTTCTCTTAAAAATCGAAAATGCATAAAAAAATCGGTAACTCTAAAAAATCAGTCGATTTTTTTATAAACCCATCGAACCCATTCGAACCGGCCGGTTGGATGGCTTCTGGATTTTTAAAGGAAACCCAACCCAAATCTCTTGACCCGAATTGGAAATCAGCCTAATTGGATCTGGAAGGAAACGCTAGTTCAGTTTTCTCTTCACCTTCGACTTCCAGTTCCAGCTAAGTGACTCAGTCTTCGTCTTTGAGCTCTTCTTCATCGGATTCCTCTTCATCTTCATTCTTCTCCGTTTAGTGACTTCAGTCGGCTCTTCTCCTTCGAGCTTGAGCACAGTTGATTCCTCTTCTCCTTCGAGAGACGGATTCCAGACTAGTTTCCTTGATCTCACTCGTTCTTCTTCAATCAACCGGTAACCATCCTCCCCTCTGTCTTTGATTTTCGACGCTTTTGCTTACTCTGCTCTGTTTGTGGTCTTGCGATCGTTCCCTGAGTCGCTTCAAATCTTGAGTTATTTTGTTGAGCCGGTGCAATTGGTCTGTTCGTTTTCTAGCAGCAAGTCGACAACTTTTGATCAAAGTTAATGTATATCTTTGTGTGTTGGTCTTCTATTCTTTGATAGCAAGGTCTTCCGACATCTCGTCAAGATGATTTTATCAGGCAAGGAGGGTTTTGGAGACTCGTGGCATGTTGTGAGAGAAAAAATGCTTTGGTGCAACGAGTCATTATTCATCCTCAAGTCAGCAAAATCAAGTAGATGATATGGGCAAACAACAGAAGAACTTCCTGGGTCATCAAAAACTAACAGAGCAAGCAAAAGCCAAAAAATTCACAAACTGACATTTTTCAAAATACCATGCCGACAGTGCTATTTAGATGGTTCGCTCAACCATACAAAAAATTCAATATTGGACTCCAAAAATCTACATCAGTGCAAAACAGATGAAAAGTATCTTCAAACACATTTTGCAGATCATCTGCTCAATACAAACAACTTTTCAGTGGAAGTCCAACATTTATTGCTTTCGGGTTACACTCCCACATATTTACTGCTTTCGGGTTACACACCTAACAATTATTGCTTTCGAGTTACACACCCACACATTTACTGCTTTCGGGTTACACACCCACACATTTACTGCTTTCGGGTTACAAACCCAACATTTACTGCTTCCGGGTTACACACCCACACTTTTACTGCTTTCGGGTTACACACCCACACATTTACTACTTTCGGGTTACACACCCCACACATTTACTACTTTCGGATTTCACTCCCATCTTCCACTACATTCAGGTACAATATCTCCCACATATCCAAAGGGGGAGGAAGAGAATGGCCATTGGAGGTGCCAGATTGATCATTGCGATTAAAATGGGGTGCTACTGAAGGCCTTTGGTTGCATCCTCTACTCGAGCACGCAGTCAAAGGGGGCCAAGCTGTGAGCACCCCATTTTGGCTCACTAGTCCAAACAACCGTATCAACAGCGAATCAAGCCACAACTTGAGCGTTAATGCAAAAAAGGGCTCGACAGAGCAACGAATCATTATTCATCCTCAAGTTAGAACAATCACGTAGATGATATAGGTAAACAACAGATAAACTTCCTGGGTCATCAAGAGCTAACAGAGCAAGCATAAGCCAAAAAATTCTCAAATCGGCACTTTTCAGAATACCACGCCGATAGTGCTACATTCCGATTGATCGCTCAACCATAAAAAAAAATCCAATATTAGACTCCAAAAATCCACATCAGTGCCAAACAGATGAAAAGTGTCTTCAAACACATTTTGCAGATCATCTGCACTATACAGAGCTATTTTCTGAATACAGACAACTTTTCATTAGAAGTCCGACATTTACTACTTTCGGGTACCTACACATTTTCAGCTTTTGAGTTACACACCCTCACATGTACTGCTTACGGGTTACACACCCTCACATTTACTGCTTTCGGGTTGCACACCCACACATTTACTGCTTTGGGGTTGCACACTTACACATTTACTGCTTTCGGGTTGTACACCCACATATTTACTGCTTTCGGGTTACACGGCTAACATTTATTGCTTTCGGGTTATACAACCACTCATTTACTGCTTTCGGGTTACACACCCACACATTTACTGCGTTCGGGTTACACCCCCCACATATTTACTGCTTTTGGATTTCACACCCATCTTCCACTACATTCAGGTATAATATCTTCCACATATCCAAAGGGGGAGAAAGAGAATGGCCACGGAGGTGCCATATTGATCATTGCGATCAAAATGGGGTGCTTTGGAAAGTCTTTGGCTGCATCCTCCACTCAAGCACGCGGTCAAAGAGGGGCAAGCTGTTAGCATCCCATTTTGGCTCACTAGTCCAAACAACCGTATCAATAGCGAATCAAGCACAACTTGTGCGTTAACGTAAAAGAGGGCTCGACAGAGCAACGAATCATTATTCATCCTCAAGTCAGCACAATCAAGTAGATGATATGGGCAAGCAACAGAAGAACTTCTCGGGTCATCGAGAGCTAACAGAGCAAGCAGAAGCCAAAAAATTCCCAAACCGGCATTTTTCAGAACAGCATGCCGATAGTGTTACTTTCCGATAGTTCGTCCAACCATAAACAATATCCAATATTGAATTCCAAAAATCCACATCAGTGCCAAACAGATAAAAAGAGTCTTCAAACATATTTTGCAGATCAGCTGCTATATACAGAGCTATTTTCTAAATACAGACGACTTCTCAGTGGAAGTCCAACATATACTGCTTTAGGTTACACACCCATACATTTACTGCTTTCAAGTTAAACACCCAATATTTACTGCTTTCGGGTTACACACCCACACATTTAGTACATTCGGCAAAAAGCCAAAAAATTCACAAACCGGCATTTTCAATATACCACGCCGATAGTGCTATTTTCCTATAGTTCGCTCAACTATAAAAAAAATTCAATATTGCACTCCAAAAATCCACATCAGTGCAAAACAGATCAAAAGTGTCTTCAAGCACATTTTGCATATCATCTGCTCTATACAGAGCAATTTTCTAAATACAGACAACTTTTCAGTGGAAGTCCAACATTTATTGCTTTCGGGTTACACTCCCACACATTTACTGCTTTCAGGATACACACCCAATAATTATTACTTTTGGGTTACACACCCACACATTTACTGTTTTCGGGTTACACACCTACAAATTTACTACTTTCGGGTTACACACCCAACATTTACTGCTTCCAGGTTACACACCTACACTTTTACTGCTTTCGGGTTACACACTCACACTTTTACTGCTTTCGGGTTACACACCCCACACATTTACTATTTTCAGATTTCACACCCATCTTTTACTACGTTTAGGTACAATATCTTCCACATATCCAAAGGGGGAGGAAGAGAATGGCCATTGGAGGTGCCAGATTGATCATTGCGATCAAAATGGGGTGCTTCTGAAAGTCTTTGGTTGCATCATCTACTCGAGCACGCAGTCAAAGAAGGGCAAGCTGTCAGCACCTCATGTTGGCTCACTAGTCCAAACAACCGTATCAATAGCGAATCAGGCCACAACTTGAACGTTAAAGCAAAAGATGACTCGGCAGAGTAACGAATCGTTATTCATCCTCAAGTTAGCACAATTGTAGATGATATGGGCAAACAACAGATCAACTTCCCGGGTCATCAAGAGCTAAGAGAGCAAGCAGAAGTAAAAAAATTCCCAAATCGAAATTTTTCAGAATACCATGCCGATAGTGCTACTTTTCGATTGTTCGCTCAACCATAAAAAAAATATCCAATATTAGACTCCAAAAATCCACATCAGTACCAAACAGATGAAAATCGTCTTCAAACACATTTTGCAGATCATCTGCTCTATGGAGAGCTATTTACTCAATACATACAACTTTTCAATGGAAGTCCAACGTAGCTTTCGGGTAACACACCTACACATTTACTTCTTTCTAGTTACACACCCACATATTTACTGCTTTCGGGTTACGCACCCAACATTTACTGCTTTCGGGTTACACCCCCAAAACATTACTACTTTCGGATTACACACCCAAACATTAATTGCTTTCGGGTTCCACACCACACATTTTCGGCGGTCGGTTTACACACCCACACATTTATTGCTTTCGGGTTATACGCCGACACATTTACTTTTCTCAGGTTACACACCCAACATTTACAGCTTTCGGATTAAACACCCAACATTTACTGCTCCTGGGTCACACCCATACATTTATTGCTTTCCGATTACACACCCACATATTTATTGCTGTCGAGTTGCACACATTTAATGCTTTCGGGGTTACACTCCCCTCACATTTACAGTTTTCGAATTACACACCCCTCACATATACTGCAATCGAATTTCACGGCCATCTTCCACTACACTCAGGTACAATATCGTCCACATATCCGAAAGGGGAGGAAGAGAATGGCCATTAAACGCGCCAAATTGATCACTGTGATCAACATGCGGTGCTTCTGAAAGTCTTTGGCTGCATCCTCTACTCGAGTACGCAGTCAAAGAAAGGCAAGCTGTCAGCAACTCATTTTGGCTCACTAGTCCAAACAACCGCATCAATAGCGAAGTAGGCCACAACTTGAGCGTTAATGCAAATGAGGGTTCGACTTAGCAACGAAAGATTATTCATCCTCAAGTCAAAACAATCAAGTAGATAATATGGGCAAACAACAGAAGAACTTCCTGGGTCATCAAGAGCTAACAGAGAAAGCAAAAGCCAAAAAATTCATAAACCGGCATTTTTCAAAATACTACGCGGATAGTGCTATTTTCCGATAGTTCGCTCAACCATAAAAAATATTCAATATTAAACTCCAAAAATCCACATCAGTGCAAAACAGATCTGTACGGACCCGAATGTGGACTCTCGTCGGGGCCCGCATTGCGCGCTTTTGGATCGCGCGGCTTGGGAGTGTCCACCTTCCCGTGGGGACGCGTGACGGACACTTGTGAGAGAAGGAGTCGCCACTTATCATTTTACGACCCAAAGGTCGAGGGCGGATAAGTTACCCGAGGTCTAGGGGTATAGAACACATAATTTGTTGTTAAGGCAATGGTCTGTGTGGAACCAGAAAGTCCGTGTTCGGGGGTTCATGTTACGTGTGGGCCTATATCCCGCACGCCCTTTCGGTACTCTGGTTTGCTAGGCTTGTATTTTTGTTTTATTTACCGCATGAATTAGGGTGCACTCGACTCACACGTTTTGACACCATAAATTCGGTGAATTAAAATGTCGATTGAGAAGCCGAGAGAAAAGTAAGCCTGTATGTCGGGGAATGGGTTCACCATCTTTCGTTACAGTTCATCGAACCATAACGGTTGACTCCCTGCGTGAACCGAAACCACGAACTTTGAGGTTTACTTTCCTATGAGCAAACGTTGAATCGATTTCGATTAATTCTACTCTCGAACCGTTCGCTCACTGAATGAGATTCTTACAATAACAAATGTACAAATAACTCCTTATAATGTGCTCTCGGAATAAATACAATAAATTACAAATGATTGAACCCCATTCAGTTCGCTTTCGGTTAATATTCCTCTCAACTCACTGTGAGTTTGGGAAATAACCGAAAATGCAATTCCGTGGGCTCTCAGTGAATGGGGGATTGAACCCCGTGAGTGATGATTAGGGCGTTGGACCCCGTGATCGATGATTAGGGCGTTGAACCCTAATATTGTTCGGCCTAAGGATTAAGCTCGACCCACATGGCAAACAAGTGCAGAAAGATAACAAGCAACAATTAAATAACAGACACTGTGTTTGTATTCACCGAATGTACATGGATTAGCAAGTTTATTAACCCAGGGGTGTTTTTGTAAGCAAATGCCATATGCTAAGCAAAGAATCATGCAGAACATTTTTGCATTCGGCTTTGGTTTGAGAACCTGACATATCGGGTATCCGTAGTCAAGTTTCGTGTGTGTGGATTGTTTTTACAGTTGTTCTGTATTGTGTCACTGAATTACCACTAAATTAGCCAAACTCGTGTTTTGACTCTAGATTTGGAATCTAAGATTCCTCCTAACCATTATCTAGTGTTTGGTTAGGTCGAGTGAAAGGTTAATCAGCATTTTGCATATTTTCTGACAGAGATAACCGTTCTAGTTACCCGAGTCTATGTTAGGATGACAAAAACTCATCAGTTAGATAAGAAAAGGCCATGCAGATGAACCTGCACCTGAACAGGTAGCCCGTTCTTATGCCGTACTGTAGTGTTTCTGTCATGCTAACCCTAAGGGTGTCGCTGAATTGTGAAAAGACGATTTTGCCCTTTATTGGAAAATTGTTTTCAGAAAAGAGGAAACATTGCAGTGCGGGCCACCTCGGCTTGTAGCCGGTGTCAACCAATTCCCTGGATCGTCCAGGGTTGTGCAAGAACCCCAAAAAACCCAAAGGATCGGTCGATCTGCCCGGAAATGATCTAGAAAGATCTTCTGTATCCTGACCTGAGTTACTTGGAATCAGGTAAAAACTCAAGTTGAGACACAGAAGCCCTTTTCAGACGTCCATGCTACATCGGACCTCGCGTTTCGGGTTTTGAAATTGATAAGTTTGGAAAGGGCACCAACGTCATTTGACAACTCATCGACGCGAGTTATCAGTTAATGGCCAATTCGTGTAAACTTTATCAGTGTGAAGTGGGTTTAATCATGTGAGCGTCCCGATTAACCCGTTTGTGGAATTAATGCTTAAGGGTTGTGCCGAATGCATTAATTATGAAAACGATTCGTGACTCGGCGACCAAGACGGGTAAAGAAAGACCGAGGATGATTCGGCCAATGATGGCCGAAATACCCTTTGGTCCTAATAGGCCCGAAAGGGTCTCCGAATTGCGAATCCATGCATATTTTGGTTTGGAAAGACATTTCATGTGAAATTCTCGATGTAATTGAACTTGCAAATTACACGAAATCCGAGAACGAATTTAAAACGGGAAGAGGAAGCCTCATGGAACCGGAATAACTCCATGAGACTCTCGGCCTATTCTCCTTGGAGAAAGTCGAGAGGTCTCATGGCTTGTATTTGGTTTCACGAGTTTTCCCCGTCTTGTTTTGAATCGTTTCTCGCATGCTCAAACATCAAACATGTTAAATAACACGATTAAACGAAAGTCGGTATTATCATGATTTAAATAACACATTCAAACATGCAAACATGCAAACATGCACAAACATATTATTTAAGGAATCGATAAAACAATACCGACTTCATGGATATGAGAAAAACGATAAAACTCGGGAAACAATTTAAATCAGGGCAAAGGAATCCGGTCTTGACCCAAAAAGGTCAAGAATGCTCTCGGTTACCTCATGGAGAGGTTAACCCGAACGATCTCGGCTTTTCCGGGTCGGGATGGTTTCCTCGACTTCGATTTAAATATTTTCCGACATACTAGCACGTTAAACGATGATAAACATGCATGGTGTAATAAGAAAATTGCATAAAATTAAAGTTCGGAATTAAAATCATGCTTAAAACCCCTTAAAACTCCATAAACACAACAATAATATAAAATTCCTAGCTCCTCTAAGTCGGGAATGGTCATACCTAGTCCCGAGAGGCGGGATGGGACCTTCAAGAGTCGGGTTGGACCGTTGGTGGGTCGGGTTTGGGCTGTTTTGGCTTGAACAGACCCGAATGGTAGTAACAGACCCGACTGGAAGAGTGGACAGACCCGACTGGCACAAGTCGGGTCGGACGTCGCCACGGAGGCTCCCGATGGAATTTTGAGGCAAGGTCTGCGGCCTTGGGTAGCCAAGGGACCCCTCTAGGTGACCGTGGTGGTCGTTTGTTCCCAGAGTTGTCGGGTCGACCCGTACAGTCCTGCAAAATTCACCGAAAACAGAGCACGTCTGGAAACTGGCCCGCTTGGGCAGTTTTCGGGTCGGAATTCATAACGGTGGATTCCGATGGAATATTTGAGCAAGGTCAACTGATCCTGACTCCTAACTAACCCCTGGAGGTGATAGAAGTGGTCGTTCGTCGAAAAGGGTCACGGATCGACCCGATCTACAAGAAAACCGAACAGACAGTCAGAAACGCAGCCCGACTGCGCAGTTTTCGGGTCGGAATTCATAACGGTGGATTCCGATGGAATATTTGAGCAAGGCCGGTGGCTCCCAACTCCTAACGAACCCCCGGAGGTGTTTGATGGGTTTTGAAAGGTCAGACCGACTCGAAAAGGTGAGAAAACAGGGTTGGAAGTTTTGACCCGGCTGGGCCAAAACTGTGCTCGATTCTGTACTGAGCTGATTCTCTAACTTAGAGGCTTCAAACTTGAAATCTAAGCTCGGAAATGGGTAGAGGGGGTCGAAAATATGTAGGATATGAAGTTTGGTGAAGTTTGGATTTAAGTTGGGATGGATTCCGACTTAAGTCTTGAGTGTTTTGCTTAGTTTTTGGGTGGTTCTTGCTTGCTGCGATTTTGCTGAAGTTCTTGGGAGGTTGAGAGCATTTGTTTGAGTGAGAAATGCTAGAGAGAGAGTGCTTGAAGGTGAATGGCCATCTCCTCCTTTAGCTTAATGAACTTTATGCAATATATAGGCAAAACTTAAGTGTAATTAAGGAAAGTGAAGTGTAATTTGAGGCTTGCTTAAAGAAATTTGGTTGACTCAATGAAGATATGGATGAATCTCCACCAAGTATTCTTCATGAAGAAGAGCCAAATGCATTAATGGCTTGGATGGTGATGGTTGAGTGCAAAAGAGAAAGACTTAGGATATTTTTAATGCAAGTGGGCAATGGTGGCTAGCTTTGTCTTGAGCAAAAGGGAAGAAGATGCCGTGGGTCCCGCTTGGGTTAGAGTTGAGTCGGGAGGAAGCTGGAATCTCGATTGATCCTGCGTTCGAGGCCCGTTGTTCAAATTGAATGTCGAATCGACAATGTACGCGATAAAACGGTTCAAATGAGGCCAAGATTGGCATTTTTCGTGAGAAAATGCCTCGTGTGGTCATGAGGCTCGAAAGCCGGTTTTTGCTCATTTTAAGCGCTCAGAGTGAAGTTAACCATTTCTGACGGCATATCTTGCATCTGTGTTCCGCATTGGTCATTTTGACGTGCATTGTCAATCAGACCGAATAGTTGACCCTTAAGCCAGTATTGCAAATGCGGAGCCGGAGATATCCTAAGAGGCCAAAACTGGATTTCTCAGAATGCATTCTGAATTGCTTGGGCGAGCCAGAGATCACTGTAATCTCCGTTCGTTGAGAACAGGCCTCGAAAGACTGAAAAATTGCATCTAAAACCCTAAAACGGTATTCCGTGGGTCTAGATGGATTGTGAGATTCCGTGTGAGGATTTCACGTTGAGCGTTGAGATGAGTAGCACTGGGTTTGCCAACCATCCGGCGTCAAGTTTCCGTAAAAAGGATCTCCGGATATGCATTTCCACTGAAAATGGCCATTTCTGCTCCTCGGAGGTTACTCGGGAAACTGAAGAGGGCTTTGCTGTCTGATTTGCCCAATTACGTCTGTCCGCTGGAGTTTTCAGGGCAATGCAGTATGAACTTCGTTTGCCGTAATTCCGTCAGACCAGTCTCCGGTTATGCATTTCCGAAGAGGGGCATACCCGTTTTGTCACTCGGAAGTCATTTGATGTGTCTGTGTGGCTTCCAAGAGACAATCTGAAGCATTGCTCATGTTCTGTATGCTTATGGGGCATGGCCGTATCTGACATTTGGAATTAACTCTTCTCCAGGAAACCGGCATTTTTGAACTTCCACTGAAAAGTTGTCTGTATACAGAAAGTTGTCTGTATACAGAAAGTTGTTCTGTATAGAGCAAATGATTTGCAAAATACTTTTGAAGACACTTTTCATCTGTTTGGCATTGGAGTGGATTTTTGGAGTCCAATATTGGCTATCTTCCGATGATCGAGCGGACTATCGGAAAATAGGATCGTCTAGGTGATATACTGAAAATGCTGGTTTTGGACATTGTTGAGCTCTCTAGTCACTGTGTTGCTTTTTGGTGACCCCTGGAGTCCTTCTGTCATGTGTACATGTCATCTGCTTGATTTTGCCGACTTGAGGATGAATAGTGATTTCTTGCTCTGTTGAGCCGTTTTTCTGTATTCTGCTCAAGTCATGGCTTGGATCATTGCTGATGATGTAATTTAAATCGGTGAGCCAAAATGGGGTGCTGACATGCGGATGACATGTACAAAGTGTCTTCAAACACATTTGGCATATCATCTGCTCTATACAAAGCAATTTTCTAAATACAGACAACGATTCAGTAGAAGTCCTACATTTATTGCTTTCGGGTTACACTCCTACACATTTACTGCTTTCGGGTTACACACACAACAATTACTGCTTTCGAGTTACACACCCACACATTTACTGCTTTCGGGTTACACACCCACACATTTACTGCTTTCGGGTTACACATCCAACATTTACTGCTTCCGGGTTACATACCCACACTTTTACTGCTTTCGGGTTACACACCCACACATTTACTGCTTTCGGATTACACACCCTACACACTTACTGCTTTCGGATTTCACACCCATCTTCCACTACATTCAGGTACAATATCTTCCACATATTCAAAGGGGGAGGAAAAGAATGACCATTGGAGGTGTCAGATTGATCATTGCGATCAAAATGCGGTGCTTCTAAAAGCCTCTGGTTGCATCCTCTACTCGAGCACGCAGTCAAAGAGGGCCAAGCTGTGAGCACTCCTTTTTGTCTCACTAGTCCAAACAACCGAATCAACAGCAAATCAGGCCATAACTTGAGCGTTAATGCAAAAAAGGGCTCGACAGAGTAACGAATCATTATTCATCCTCAAGTTAGCACAATCACGTAGATGATATGGGCAAACAACAGATAAACTTCCAGGGTCATTAAGAGCTAATAGAGTAAGCAGAAGCCAAAAAATTACCAAACCGGCATTTTTCAGAATACCACGCCGATAGTGCTACTTTCCGATTATTCGCTCAACCATAAAAAAAATCCAATATTAGACTCCAAAAATCCACATCAGTGCCAAATAGATTAAAAGTGTCTTCAAACACATTTTGCTGATCATCTGCTCTATGGAGAGCTAATTACAGAATACAGACAACTTTTCAATGAAAGTCCAACGTAACTTTCGGGTTACACACCCACACATTTACTTCTCTCTGGTTACACACCCACACATTTACAGCTTTCGAGTTGCACACCCAACAGTTACTGCTTTCGGGTTACATACCCACACATTTACTGCTTTTGGATAACACACCCACACATTAACTGCTTTCGGGTTCGACACCACACATTTACAGCGTTCGGGATACACACCCACACATTTACTGCTTTCGAGTTACACACCTACATATTTACTTTTTTCGGGTTACACACCCAACATTTATTGTTTTCGGGTTACACACCCACACATCTGCTTCTTTCGGGTTACACACCCAACATTTATTGCTTTCGAGTTACACACCCACACATTTACTGCTTAGGGGTTACACACCCACATATTTACTGCTTTCGGGTTACACACCCCTCACATTCGCTAATTTCGGATTTCACACCCATCTTCCACTAGTGTCTGGTACAATATCTTCCACATATCCAAAGGGGAGGAAGAGAATGGCCATTGGAGGTGCCAGATTGATTATTGCGATCAAAATGGGGTTCTTCTGAATGTCTTTGGTTGCATACTCTACTCGTGCACGCAGTCAAAAAGGGGCAAGCTGTCAGCAACCCATTTTGGCCAACTAGTCTAACCAACCGTATCAATAGTGAATCATGCCACAACTTGAGCGTTAATGCAAAAGAGGGCTTGAGAGAGTAATGAATCATTATTCATCCTCAAGTTAGCACAATCATGTAGATGATATGGGCAAAAAATAGATGAACATCCTGATCAAGAGCTAACAGAGCAAGCAGAAGCCAAAAAATTTTCAAACCGGCATTTTTCAAAATACCACACCGATAGTACTATTTTCCGTTAGTTCGCCCAACCATATAGAGTTATTTTTTGAATACAAATAACTTTTCAGTGGATGTCTAAGATTTACAGCTTTCGAGTTACACACCATCATATTTATTGCTTTCGAGTTATACACCCACACATTTACTGCTTTCGGATTACACGCCCACACATTTACTGCTTTTGGGTTGCACACCCACACATTTTCTGTTTTCGGGCTACACACCCAACATTTACTGCTTTCGGATTACACACCCGCACATTGACTACTTTTGGGTTACACACCAAACATTTACTGCTTTCGGGTTACAAAACTACACATGAATTGCTTTCAAGTTCCACACCACAAATTAAATGCGTTCGGGTTACACACCCACATATTTACTGCTTTCGGGTTACACACTTACACTGTGCTTTTTTCGGGTTACACACCCAACATTTACTGTTTTCGGGTTACACACCAACACATTTACTGCTTTCGGGTTACACACCAACACATTTACTGCTTTCGGGTTACACATCCAACATTTACTACTTTCGGGTTTCACACTCACACATTTTCTGTTTTCGGGTTACGCACTCCACACATTAACTGCTTTCGGATTTCACGCCCATCTTCCACTAAATACAGGCAACTTTTCAGTGGAAGTCTAACATTTACTGCTTTTGGGTTACAAACCCACACATTTTCTGCTTTCGAGTTACACACCCACACATTTACTGCTTTCGGATTCCACACCCACACATTTTTCTGCTTTCGGGTTACACACCCAGCATTTACTGCTTTCGGGTTACACACCCACACATTTACTGCTTTCTAGTTGCACACCACACATTTATTGCTTTCCGATGAAACATCCACATAATTACTGCTTTTGGGTTACACACATAACATTTATTGCTTTCGGGTTACATACCCACATATTTATTGCTTTCTGGTTACATACCCCACATATTTACTGCTTTCGGATTTCACACCCATCTTCCAGTACATTCAGGTACATTATCTTCCACAGATCCAAATGGGAAGGAAGAGAATAGCCATTGGAGGTGCCAAATTGATCATTGCGATCAACATGGGGTGCTTCTGAAAGTCTTTGACTGCATCTTATACTCGAACACACAGTCAAAGAGGGGCAATCTGTGAGAACCCCATTTTGGCTCACAACTCCAAACAACCGTATCAATAGCGAATCAGACCACAACTTGAGCGTTAATGCAAAAGAAGGCTCGACAGAGTAACGAATCATTATTCATTCTCAAGTTAGCACAATCATGTAAATGATATGGGCAAACAACAAAAGAACTTCCCGGGTCATCAAGAGCTAACAAAGCAAGTAGAAGCCAAAAAATTCTCAAACCGGCATTTTTCAGAATACCACGCCGATAATGCTATTTTCCGATAGTTTGCTCAACTATAAAAAAAAATCCAATGTTGGACTCCAAAAATTCACAACAGTACCAAACAGATGAAAAGTGTCTTCAAACACATTTTATAGATCATCTGCTATATACAGAGCTATTTTCTGAATACATACGACTTTTTAGTGTAAGTCCAACATTTACTGCTTTCGGGTTACACATCAACACATTTACTACTTTCAAATTACACACCCAACATTTACTGCTTTCGAATTGCACACCCACACATTTACTGCTTTCAGGATACACACCCAACATTTACTGCTCTCGGGTTACGCACCCACACATTTACTGCTTTTAGGTTACACACCCACACATTTACAACTTTCAGGTTACACACCCACACATTTACTACTTTCGAGTTACTCACATTTAATGCTTTCGGGTTACACACCCCTCACATTAACTGCTTTCGGATTTCACACCCCTCTCATTTACTGCAATCGGATTTCTCGCCCATCTTCCACTACATTCTGGTATAATATCTTCCACATATCTGAAGGGGGAGGAAGAGAATGGCCATTGGACGTGCCCAATTGTTCATTGCGATCAAAATATGGTGCTTCTGAAAGTCTTTAACTGCATCCTCTACTCGATCACGCAGTCAGAGAGGGGCAAGCTGTCAGCAAGCCATTTTGGGTCACTAGTCCAAACAACCATTCAATAGTGAATCAGGCCACAACTTGAGCGTTAATGCAAAGGAGGGCTCGATTGAGCAACGAATCATTATTCATCCTCAAGTTCGCACAATCATGTAGATGATATGGGCAAACAACAGAAAAACTTCCTGGGTCATCAAGACCTAACCGCGAAGGCAGAAGTTAAAAAATTCATAAACCGGCATTTTTCAGAATACCACGCCGATAGTGCTATTTTCCGATAGTTTGCTCAACCAAAAAAAAATATCCAATATGGGACTCCAAAAATCAACATCAGTGCCAAACAGATAAAAAGTGTCTTCAAACACATTTTGCAGATCATCTGCTATATACAGAGCTATTTTCTGAATACCGACGACTTTTCGGTGGAAATCAAATATTTACTACTTTCGGGTTACACACCCACACATTTACTGCTTGCGGGTTACACACTACACATTTACTGCTTTCGGGTTAAACACCCACACATTTACTGTTTTCGGGTTACAAACCCAACATTGACTGCTTTCGGGTAGTACACCCACATTTTATTGCTTTTGGGTTACACACCCTACACATTTACTACTTTCGGATTTCACACCCATCTTCCACTACATTCAGGTACAATGTCTTCTATGCGCACCCGAATTTAATCTCGTCGGGGCACGCATGCATGCGCTATGCAACGCGGCTTGGGAGTATCCACCTTCCCGTGGGGATACGCGACGAACATGAGTGAGAAGGAGTCGCCACTTACTGTTTACCACCCGTAGGTCGAGGGCCGTTAAGTCGCCCGGGTCTAGGGGTACGGGGTACACCTAAATGCTAAGGCAATGGTCATACGGAACCCGAGGTTCCGAATTCGGGGGTTCTATTACGTGCGGGCCTATATCCCGCACGCCCTTTCGGTACTCTAGTTTGCTAGGCTTGCCGTTTTGTTTATTTACCGCGTGATTTAGGGTTGCACTTGACTCGCTCGTTTTGACACCGTAAAGTCGATGAATTGATCAAGTTGGGCCAAGAACCCGAAAGATGAGTAAGCTTATGCGTCGAGGAATCGGTTCACTATCCTAACGTTTACAGTTCGTCAAACCACGACGGTCGACTCCCTGCGTGAACCGAAACCGTGAGTATTCGGGCTTACTCGTCTCTAGGTATTAATAGACCAACTTGACCGGTTCGACACTCAGACCTCTCGCTTGCCGATCGGGGATCCTTACAAATGAATGAATAGATGTACAAATAAGATTCTCGCAATGTACACTCGAATAATTACAAAGTACAACTGAATAAAGTAAATGGATCCCGATCGGTTTGCATTGGGCCAATATTCCGTTCCGGCTCACCGTGTGTTTTGAATGACCAATAAATAAATTAAGGCAACGCGGGCTCAAAGAGCCGGGGGTCGGGTCCGATCGAACCAACGGTCGGCGGGAGAACCGATTGATTCCCACTGTCACCGTTGGATCGATCGAGCTCTCAGGTGATATCTAAACACGTTTCACACATCCAATCCAAATCGCCTCCCACATAGGCCATACTTGGAGTGTGATGGTGACTCGAGGCTAGATCCCATTCCGCACTCGGGTTGCACACGCTCAGTGAGTTAGGAGGCGTTGGACCTCGTGTTCAGTGATTTGGGGCGTTGGACCCCGTGTATTATGTAACCTATGGGTTCGGGCCCGAACCGCAACAAATCAGCAAAAGCAAATGGAAAACAGAAGAAAACTAATAAAAATGATGAAGAACAGACAAAAACTGACAAATACAGATAAATGCAGACAAGTTGTATATTAAGTCGAATGTACGTGATTTAATCAGTTATTAATCGAGGTTGATTATCAAACAATGTATCTAATTTAGGCAAACAAAGAGGTGGGCCAAGACATGGTTCTAAGCCATTTACATGTGTGATTTTGTTTTAGAACTCTATTTTGTGAGGTGTCACTGTGGTTTCACCGAATTCGCCAAACCCGTATTTTGACTCTAGATTGGAATCTAGCATTCCGCCTATCCATTATCTAATGTTTGATTAAGCCAAATGCATAATTAATTCGGTTTTTCGTGTTTTGCAACAGAAATAAAATACTCACCACCGAATCTACAATAGGGAGATGGAAACACCTAAAGTGAATGGAATGGGCCGTGCGAATGAAACTCGTACCCGAACGGGTCGCCCTTTTCCGTCCATAGATTGAGGTGTTTCCGACTCCCTAATGCCTAGGATATCGGTGAATCGCCGAATGACGATTATGCCTTTGATCGGTAAAACGTGTGTAGTTCACATATAAATTAAAGATCGCGTGACACGAAGAGGTCTAAAAAGGATTCGCGCGTCTCGACTCGAGCCGCCTCAAATTGGGCCCGGACTCGAGTCATAGTACGCGAGTACTCGCTAGACACCGATTCTATTCATGTTACACGTCTCGGTGCTTTAAAATTGTGTGCTTTTAAAGAAAATGGCATTTCCGCCGTTCCGTGAACCATCGATGCGCTTACGAATTAGCAATCAATTTATCCAATTATTTAGTCCAAGTGATTTAATTAACCAAATGATACGTCCCGTTTCTCCCATTTGTGAAATTATTCGGTGGTAGTGATCTTATATCGAGGAATTGTGGACTTGACGAATAATCTTCCAAAACTAACTCTCCTAGGAGGTGGCTAGCACATGATCAACGATAAAAACGCAAAATATGAATACACTCAATTCCAATGGACGATTCCGAAGCAACGAAGGAGACCGTCCTGAACCCGGGAAGGGTCAAAGGGCACTCGGCCACCTCTCCAAGGGTTAGGCCGAGAGCTCTCCTTGACCCGACTTGGGTTATGGAGAGTCTCATACGTCGATTCTAGCCGTACCTTGCATACATAATACATCGAGCACAATAATAACACATATTTCGGTGAAAATGGAAGTAAACTGACGCCGCCAAGATCTCGAAACACAACCAAACACACAAACGAACACATACGATATATATATAAAGGAATCGGTAAAACGGCGTCGATTCATGCAATGGTAAAACGCGAAAACACGGGAACCGATCTATTTCGAATTGAAAGAGGTCTCCTTGGACCCGTGTGGTCCAAAGGAACTCTCGGCCACATCCCCTCAAGAGTGGCCGTGAGTTTCCATGGCTCACATGGGTCAAGACGGGCTCTTCAATTCCGATCTAAATCCTTTCCTGTCATACTAATACATTACATGCGATAAACGACGGAAAAAATACGGGAACCAACTAACTTCGGGGAAGGAGAGGCCGCCCTAGCCTTGGGTGAGCCAAGAGAGCTCACGGGTCCCTTCCTTGGGACTAGGCCGTGGGTTCCCTTGGTTCGACCGTAGCTTAGACGTCTCTCCTACCTCGATCATAGCCATTTCCCATCACGGTACATACGTTATATGGACGTGCAACGTGATAAACAACGTACATTTGCATGGGAATTTATAAAAACTTGAACTTGCATGCATTTCGGTTTGTTGACCACCCTAACCCCCATAACAAACAAGTATCGAAGATCCTCGCTTCTCTAAATCGTAAAGGAGTTTTACCTAGCCACAGAACACGAGGAAAGAGTCGGAGAAGTGGCAAAGGGAGTCTGGAGACTCGGCTGGAACGAACAGACTCGAACCGGTGCAGTCGGGTCGACTGGCAGACCCGACTGGCAGTCTGGCTTGTCGGGGCTATACCGGTTGATCGGGATGGAATTTTCGCGCGGGGCCAGTTGCGTTGGATTCCCAAGAGACTAAGGATCGCACCTGTGGTGGTTTCGGGAGGAGAGCATGCGTAGATTTTCCGGAAATCAAAAACAAAGTCGGGTCAGTAAAAAAGGACAGACCCAGTCGGGTCAAAACAGACCCGACTGGCACCCGATGAAGTAACGGCTCCACAGGAGGCTCCCGGTGGTCTTTTGATACAAGGTCGGTGGCATTGGACTCCTAACTGACTGAGGATCACGGTGATAGGTGGCTCGTAGTGAGATTCAACCCGAGCTGACCTGTATGCTCCTGCAAAGTTCCAATCAAAAAAGAAAATCAGAGGGACAGACCCGACTGGGCTGTTTGGGTTGAAACGGCTGCAAAGGGGGCTCCGGGTGTTGCACCAAGCTGGCTCAAGTTCTTCTGACTCCTAAGGGACTGCTATTGGTGTTTGTGACCAGCTTGTGGCGTGGGCATGACTGATTTCAACTGGAAATGCAAAGAGAAACCGATAAAAAAAACTGTGGAAACCCGGTAAAGGAAAAGATTGAAAAAGGGCGGTCTTGCGCGGTTGAGCTGCTCTCGGCACGTGACCACCTCATCACGGGGGAGAGTGAGGGTCATGAGGAACCCTTAGAAAGTGATGGCAAGACTCGCCATGGTCGTGGGAAGGAATGGCGTCGAAGAAGCCCAGGAAGCCGTGAAACTGTCTAGGGATCCCGATTCTGGACAGGGGCAAAACAGACTGCTGGAAGCTTCCAAATGAAAATCTAAGGCCGGAAATGGACTCGGGAGGTCGAATACATGTGGGGTATGAAGTTTGTTTGAGGCTCGGATAAGTCGGGAAGGAAGAACTCTCCTAGAAACCGGGAAACTCCCTAGGGACCCGAATCTGGACTGGGCTGGAATGGGATGCTGGAGGCTTCGAATCACGAAACTAACACTGGAAATGGACTTGGGAGGTCGAATACATGTGGGTATGAAGTTTGGTTGAAGCTCGGATAAGTCGGGAAGGAAGAACTCGCCTAGAAACCGGGAAACTCCCTAGGGACTCGATTCTGGACTGGGTTGGAACTGCATGCTGGACGCTTCAAATGCCAAAACTAACACCGGAAATGGACTCGGGAGGTTGAATACATGTGGGATATAAAGTTTGGTTAGGGTTGAGTGGCGGTCGCCGGAAAACGGTTGAGTTTTCCGGCAATTTTGCCTTGGTTTCGGGCTGAGGGAAAGCTAGACGAATTTCTGAAAATTGCTGAGCTCTAAGGGGCTTGAGAGGATTTTCTAGAGTGAGAGAGCTTGAGAGAGAATAGACGGTAAGTTGTGATTAAGTTAATGATGCAATGGGCTTATAAATGAAGACTTAATGCTTGTTTAGTGAAAACTAAGTGCAATTAGTGGGTGCTTAAGGGATCCGAATTTTGGAGGGAAGATTAAGGTGGGGAAAGTGAGTGGGAGGTTGATGGGAAGTGATGGAAACATGGGAGCTGATGTGAGGATGTGTAAGAGATATTTTGAATGTGTGGTTGAGGGAAGACTTGGCTTGCTTTTAGCCACACATAGAGAGAAGCCATGGCTTGCGGCTTGAGGCTTGGCTCGGCTGGCTCGGCTAGCTCAAAGGTCCCACTTGACTAGGAAGAAAGCCGGAAGGAGCTCGGGGCTCGATTGATCGTGCGTTCGATTTCCATGGTTCGCTTGAACGACAAATTATCGATGTATGCGTGAATACGGTTTTAATGAGCCTAATATTGCTATGCTTCTTGAAAGCGAATGCTCGGGTGACTCGGGGACTCGAAAGTCGGTTTTGCTCCGTTTAGATGATCGGAGTGGAGTTGTCCGTTTCTATCACCTGTTCGCGCCTCTGCGTGCTGTACTGCTCGTGTCGGTATACTTTGTGCTTTGGGCAGAACGGTTAACTCGCCGGCCTCGACTGGAGATCGATAATCGGAGACGACTTAGGGATCCACGAAAGGGGTTCTCTCAGTGTTTCCCAAGTGTTTTGATGTGTTCGGAGACCACAGCGATCTCCATTTGTTAGAAACGAGTCCCGAAGGTTTGCCGAGAGGCGTTCGGGACCACTGAAATGTCACTCGGGAGACCTAATTGACTTGCTTGGCCCGAGGCGAAATGATTTCCCTAGTCCTGGGAGTTGTAGGAAGTGAGTGGTGTGAAGCTCGGACGTCAACATTTCCCCGAATGAGTTCTGAGCACAAGATTCCCCGTGAAAGGGGCCCTTTTATTACCGGAATGGTACTCGGGAAACCTAAATGGATTATGCAATGCGATCGGGGTTTATCTCCTAAGCCCTTGAGGTCCCTGGGATTGATTGGCGCAAATTTCGTGCACTGGCAATTTGTTAAAAGGGTCTTCGGTTATGTCTTTTTGTAGAAAGTGACATCTTTTTCCCGGGTCAGGATCCACTCGGGAGACCAAGATGAACTCCGAAACGCAGTCTGAATCCTGTTCCATGGTCCTGGTGGTCCTTGGGTGTGTGCAGGCTTGTTTTCGGGTGCCGTTTACTTGTCTGTGGATCGGGCGTCCCGAGAGCCCCGTTAGGAAGGCGTCTGCAAATGTTCGGGAGTGCCCCGGCTTAAGGAGGAGGCTTCTGAAATGCGCTCGGAGGTGCCATGGGTCATTTTGGTACCAAGAGGGATTTTTAAAGTCCCATATTGGATATCTTCTTATGCTCCGGTGATCCGGCGATGAATAGTGCCATAGTGCCGGATTCTGTTGTTTTGGGGTTCGTTGTTTATCTTCCCTTTTGATTGCCCTTCTGAGCCTTTTGGATGACCCTGCTTCTCTTCTGTAATCTGTACTCCCACGTTCGTGCGTTCACCTCCGATTGTCGGGTCATGAATAGTAATCTGAGCTTCGGTTGGGAGTCCTTTGTTGGAGCCGGTGGACCAAAATAGGGTGCTAACATCTTCCACATATCCAAAGGGGGAGGAAGAGAATGGCCGTTGGAGGTGCCACATTGATCATTGCTATCAAAATGAGGTTCTTCTGAAAGTCTTTGGCTTCATCCTCTACTCGAGCATGCAGTCAAAGAGAGGCAAGCTGTCAGCACCCCACTTTGGCTCACTAGTCCAAACAACCGTATCAATAGTGAATCAGACCACAACTTAAGCGTTAATGCAAAATAAGGCTCGACAGAGTAACGAATCATTATTCATCCTCAAGTTAGCACAATCATGTAGATGATATGGGCAAAAAATAGAAGAACTTCCTGGGTCATCGAGAGCTAACAGAGCAAGCAGAAGTCAAAAAATTCCCAAACTGGCATTTTTCAAAACACCACGCCGATAGTGTTATTTTCCGATAGTTTGCTCAACCATAAAAATATATCCAATATTGGACTCCAAAAATCTACATCAGTACCAAATAGATAAAAAGTGTCTTCAAACACATTTTGCAGATCAACTGCTATTTACAGAGCTATTTTCTGAATACAAACGACTTTTCAGTAGAAGTCCAACATTTACTGCTTCGGGTTACACACCCACACATTTACTGCTTTCGAGTTACACGCCCAACATTTACTCTTCTCGGGTTACACACCCACACATTTACTGCTTTCGGGTTACACAACCAACATTTACTGTTCCCGGGTTACACACCCACACATTTAGTACTTTCGGGTTACACACCCAACATTTACTGTTCCCGGGTTACACACCCATACATTTAGTGCTTTCGGGTTACACACCCAACATTTACTGTTCCCGGGTTACATACCCACACATTTACTGCTTTCCGGTTACACACCCACACATTTACTGATTTCGAGTCACATACATTTAATACTTTCGAGTTCACACCCCTCACATTTACTGCTTTTGGATTTCACGCCCATCTTCCACATATCCGAAAGGGGAGGAAGAGAACGGCCATTGGACATGCCAAATTGTTCATTGCGATCAAAATGGGGTGCTTCTTAAGGTATTTGACTGTATCCTCTACTCGAGCACATAGTCAAAGAGCGGCAAGTTGTCAGCAACCCATTTTGGCTCACCAGTCCAAACAATCGCATCAACTGCGACGTAGGCCGTTACTTGAGCGTTATTACAAATGAGGGCTCGACCGAGCAACGAATCATTATTCATCCTCAAGTCAACACAATCAAGTAGATGATATGGGCAAACAATAGAAGAACTTCCTGGGTCATCAAGAGCTAACAGAGCACGCAAAATCCAAAAAATTCTCAAACTGGCATATTTCAAAATACGACGCCGACAGTGCTATTTTCCGATAGTTCGTTTAACCATAAAAAAAAAACCAATATTGGACTCCGAAAATCCACATCGGTGCTAAACAGATGAAAAGTGTCATCAAACACATTTTGCAGATCATCTGCTCCATACAGAGCAATTTTCTAAATACATACAACTTTTCAGTGGAAGTATAACATTTACTGTTTCGGGTTATACTCCTATACTTTTACTACTTTCGGGTTACACACCCAACAATTGCTGCTTTCAGGTTACACACCCACACATTTATTGCTTTCGAGTTACACACCCAACATTTACTGCTTTCGGGTTACACACCCAACATTTACTGCTTTCGGGTTACACACCGACACATTTACTACTTTGGAGTTTCAGACCCACACATTAACTACTTTCGGGTTCCACACCACACATTTACTACTTTCGGGTTACACACCGACACATTTACTTTTTTCGGGTTACAAACCCAACATATACTGCTTTCGGGTTACAAACCCACACATTTGTTTCTTTCGGGTTACACACCCAACATTTACTGCTTTCGGATTACACACTTATACATTTACTGCTTTCGGGTTACACACTCCACACATTTACTGATTCCGGATTGCACACCCATTTTCCACTACATTCAGGTACAATATCTTCCACATATCCAAAGGGGGAGGAAGAGAATGGCCATTGGAGGTGCCAGATTGATCATTGCGATCAAAATGGGGTGCTTCTGAAAGTCTTTGGTTGCATCCTCTACTCGAGCACGCAGTCAAAGAAGGGAAAGCTGTCAGCACCTCATTTTGGCTCACTAGTCCAAACAACCGTGTCAATAGCGAATCAGGCCACAACTTGAACGTTAAAGCAAAAGATGACTCGGCAGAGTAACGAATCGTTATTCATCCTCAAGTTAGCACAATTGTAGATGATATGGGCAAACAACAGATCAACTTCCTGGGTCATCAAAAGCCAACAGAGAACGTAGAAGCCAGAAAATTCCCAAACCGGCATTTTTCACAATACAACGCCGATGGTGCTATTTTCCGATAGTTCGTTCAACTATAAAAAAAAATATCCAATGTTGGACTCTAAAAATCCACACCACTGCCAAACAGATGAAAAGTGTCTTCAAACAATTTTGCAAATCATCTGCTCTATACAGAGCTATTTTATGAAAAAAGACAACTTTTCAGTGGAAGTCCAACATTTACTCCTTTCGGGTGCCAACACATTTTCTACTTTCAAGTTACACACCCACACATTTACTGCTTATGGGTAACACACCCTCACATTTACTACTTTTGGGTTGCACAGCCACACATTTACTGCTTCTGGGTTGCACACTTACACATTTACTGCTTTCGGGTTCCACACCCACACATTTACTACTTTCGGGTTACACAGCTAACATTTATTGCGTTCGGGTAACACGCCCTCTCATTTATTGCTTTCGGGTTACACACTACACATTTACTGCTTTCGGGTTAAACACCCACACATTTACTGCTTTCGGGTTACACACCCACATTTTATTACTTTCGGGTTACACACCCCACACATTTACTGCTTCCGGATTTCACACCCATCTTCCACAACATTGAGGTACAATGTCTTCCACATATCCAAAGGGGGAGGAAGAGAATGGCCATTGGAGGTGCCAGATTGATCATTGTGATCAAAATGGGGTGCTTCTGAAAGTCTTTGACTGCATCCTCTACTCGAGAACGCAGTCAAAGATGGGCAAGCTATTAGCACCACATTTTGGCTCACTAGTCCAAACAACCGTATCAATATCGAATCAGACCACAACTTGAGCGTTAAAGCAAAAGAGGGCTCGACAGAGCAACGAATCAGTATTCATCCTCAAGTTAGCACAATCATGTAGATGATATGGGCAAACAACAGAACTTCCTTGTCCATTGAGAGCTAACAGAGCAAGCAGAAGCCATAAAATTCCCAAATCGGCATTTTTCAGGACACCAAGCCGATAGTGCTATTTTTTGGTAGTTCACTCGACCATAAAAAAATCCAATATTGGACTTCGAAAATCCACATCAGCGCCAAACAAATAAAAAGCGTCTTCAAACACATTTTGCAGATCAACTGCTATATACAAATCTATTTTATGAATGCATACGACTTTACAGTGGAAGTCCAACATTTGCTGCTTTCGGGTTACACACCAACATTTACTGCTTTCGTGTAACACACTCAACATTTACTGCTGTCGGGTTATACACCCACACATTTACTGCTTTCGGGTTACACACCCAACATTTACTTCTTCCGGGTTATACACCTACATATTTACTACTTTCGGGTTACACACCCCACACATTTACTGATTTCGAGTTACACACATTTAATGCTTTCGAGTTACATACACCTCACATTTACTCTTAACAAACTTGGTGTACCTCTACCCATAGACTCGGGCAACTTACAGGCCTTTGACTTCCAGGTCGTAAACGGATAGTGGCGACTCTTTCTCACGCATGTCCGTCAAGCGTACCCCGGGAAGGTGGACACTCTAAAGCCGTGCAATCGATCGCACACATGCGGGCCCCGACGAAACGAAATTTGAGTTCGCACAGAGGGAATCTACCTTGCTCCCCAAGCACCCGAATTGCCACCTTCCAATGTCACCTCTTATTGGGCAGCTTGCTTCCTATTCTTGAGCCTGAGTTCCAGCAGAGGTTATTTACCTTGAGCTGCAAGTTCACATGTGAAAAATATGTCTTTATCATCTTCATCGTTCCCTTATCCAAATCAACGGACCAACAAATCCTCTCATGTCCGGGCCTGCAAAGTGCAATTTTTATTTGGGCCCCCAAACATTCCACCCAAGTTCACAAAGGGTCCAGACCCGATTTCGGCCCGCACTTAGTTACTCAAAACCCCTCCACCCCCCCCCCCCCCCCCACCCCCCCCCCCCCCCCCCCCCCCCAAGGGATGTGTGCCTCAAATGATCTCAAGAAATTTGAGGTACCGTGTATGTATTAGACTCGCAAAACTAGATCATGGTGGCAAAACTGGACTTCGATCCATGATTTGCCACCAACTGATTGAATGAACTTGTGAAGTCCGGGTTGTGCAAAATTTTTATTTTACTAAGCAAAATTAAAAAATGAAAAGGAAATTCTCAACCTAGCCGATTTTCTTAGTTGCTCTTTGTCCTATCTAGTTATCAATCGACCATTCACACTTTCAGTAGCAGCTTGGTCCGAAATTTACTACATACGGCCAAATTTTCTGTTGGCCGATTGTCCTACTAGATTTGTCGGACTGCTGCTTCTTTATCCCCTAGTAGGGGTTAAAGAGCTTTTTCAATGATGGATCCTTTCTCGGCGTTGCTGAGAGTTTGAGCAGTGGCCAAAGGAAGTTGCCTATGGCAAGCGGATTTGGCGGATCTCCTTCCAATGAAATCATTTTAATGGGGAAAGGAGGAGACTTCCTTTTTTTTATTTTGTACTTTCAGTTGGACTGCTCCAACCAGACCATCACCAAGGGCAAAAAGTTTGATCTCAGCACTGACCATCTTCTTCTTGTCCCTATTGGAAAATATCAGTTGTTTGCAGAGTAATGATGGGACAAAACCATCAGATCAAAGCCAATCACATCCTCGATCATTGCCTGCAAAGTCAGTGATTATGACTTTGTTTGGGATAAAGTTAGAGATCATCGTACCCGACTCTAGGAGCAATGACAACTGCAGAACTGTTACTGCAGATCCCGTGCATTTAGGCGGCCTGCTTTGTGTTTGGTTGCAATCACCTTTTATCGGATTACTTGTTGTCGGATGACCTCTTGCCGGACGACCATTCACCTTAGGTCCCTAACCCTTCTCTGTCGGATGGGGAGATTCGAGGAGTTCAAGATCATCCTACAAGAGTTCTGTGATCATTTCATTCGTCTCCTAGTCTGACAAAGGTGTAAGTGCCGACTCTTGCATGAGGTCGTCCCCATGAACAGTATCCTTAACCTAGTCTGTTGTCGGACCGGGTGGTGGAAGGACTTCATTTTCAAGTTCTTGCTGGACCAACCTCTTCACTGGTGGATTAAACCTCTGACATGGCTTCATCCCATTCTTACCCACCCGGGGCTAACCTTTGGGCCTGCCTCTACCTTTGCAACTGCCTCCTCGGTCTTGGTCAGTGGTCGAGGAAACTTTGGATGCTTGACACGATGCCACTGCACAATGGGAACATTTTGCTGTGGATGCACCCTCCTAGCAGGCCTCATGTGACGGATATGATGCGATGGTTGAGTTTTCAAACAGGGCCTTCATCTTTCTTGTCGGAACTGACTGTGACAAGAATCCTTTTAGTCGGATCTGCATGTTCTTTGCTTGTTCACCTCATCCTCATTGATTTCAACTAGATTTCTACTGTTGCCACAGTTTCGGAATTGTCCCTTTTGCTGGAATTTCTCCGGGACGCGACACCTGAGGTTGTGTGGCTGCGGATTAATTCCAATCCTTTGCTTCTGTTGGAGCAAGGACCTTAGATCGGCCACGCTAGCATTGACAGCAGCGATGGGGAATGGATTAAAATAAACTCCCATAGTCTTTTCCCCAAAATGACAGATTTCTTTCTCAATCTTTTCCAGTATGATATTACGGAAAATGAGGCAATCTCCTGAAGCATGACTCCATCAGTTGTGATGCTTGCAGTACTCACCACCCTTCATTTCTTCCGCCGACGGCATACAATGCCCAGCTGGTAGCTTAATATGTCCTAATTTCAATAAGAAATAAAAAATCTCATCAAGCTCGGACAAATCAAATGAATACTTTTTATTCGACTCATGCGGATGTCGTTTGATGTTTTCCGGCTGCGAGTCAACCTTAACTAATGACGGGCAGGTTAATTGTTTGTCGGAAACCATCTCCGCGACCACCACATCTACATTGGCCTCATGATAATACGTCCCCATGTCAGATGATCGCTTTTTCTGAGCCTCCTTATGAAGGAGGTTCTCGTAGCGAGCTACCTTGGCAGAGAAATAAAAAAAAGTCTATAAAACCCATTCCTTAGAGGGGGGAATCATGGGTCGTTTCCTTCGGATGGGCTCGTGGCCCTTAACGACAGGCCTCTGGGAGTGTTGGACTGTAGTGGGCCTTATTGGGCTCCAAAGGGCTGTGTTGGATTGGGCTTATGCTCCCTGTCAATACCGATTCGAAAAATATATGATTTAATCATTGCATCCAATGATTATTTTCTTGTACAATCAACATTTGGAAATTAAGGTCTGTGATGTCATAAATGGTGCAAGTTAAAATCCGACCCAAGAGAAAGGGATGAATGAATCATGTTCCCGCCTAGTTACCAAAGGTTCAACATTTTATTCTCTCTTGTAAGACTACAAGGCTAATTTATTTACCTTATATTAGGCTTATGGACCTCTATTATAATTGAAAAAAAAAATCCCGCTGAACCTGGTAGCGCAGTATTGCAATCGATCCCACCTTGACGTTTTGTGACAATTATGGTGGATTTGGCTTTTCTTCAGAATCTCCAGTTCGTAATATAAACGACAGTGAACTTGTTTTTCTTATCATATTTTAGGCTAATCTTTTTAAGATTAGGGCAGGCCCAAACTATCCCTCAAATTAGGGATGCAAACCTCTACCAAGTAAAATTCAAGTTATAATATTCAGTGTATATAGAGAGAGCAAACCCTTCAAATAAACCCTCATTCTTGAACTTTATATATGATGCGCGGTTGTTCTTCAACATATATATATAAGCGACCTTGGTCGAGTGAAACACAAGAATCTGAAGAGAGAACGTAAAAAATTAGATTTCGAGGTTGTGGCTGAAGTAAAAAATTAGACAGAGAGGGACAATCGAAGCATAGGCAACAATGGGAGCCGCCACTTATCCTCACATGGCCATGCTACTAGTCCAGATAGGTTGCAGTAGCTTGAACATGCCCTTGAAGGTCGCCTTCGAGAGAGGACACAATCAGTTCATCTTTGTCACATACCGCCACATAATTGCCTCCCTCCTTTTTATGCCCTTTCGCTTTAGTGCTCAAAAGCTATATCAAGAAAGTCCGGACCTCATTACACCGTTTTAGTATGGAAAAGCTGGTTATGTTTCACCTTTTCCTGCCCTCTTTTGTTAGGAAACGAGGGAATACAAAGAAAATGAACGTATGTTAGTTAAAAGTTCCTCTTCTCTACTTTCATAAATTGTTTTCTAAGAAGGGAAACACGATATCCGAAAAGAGAAATTTTTCTTTGGGAAACGGAGACGGCGGGCTTTCCATGTTTGAATGAATCAGAAAGGTGCGGCCTGCACTTTCTCTGAACGTCATCGCCATAATCTTCGCTCTCTCATTGGTTGGGATAACTATCCATCTCAGTGTCTTCTACGCCGGTTTGGAGTAGATCTCACCGATGGTGGCAACCACCTTAAGTAATTTGATTCCTAGGAGAAATTATTAGGTGGACTTGGTCCACCATGTCATCAATGAACTAAGTCGTTAATTGACTGACACGTGTATCACTAGTCTTACCAAATATTTTAAAAAACCCACATTTTTGTTCTTGTCAAGATTGGCCCCAATCCTCTCTCACCTCCGTTTCCCTACTCTGAACCTCATGAGTTCTCGGCTCCTCCCTCTTGCCGGCGACCTGACGTTTGATCATTGCAATCGCCCTCCCACTGGCTTCTCTCTTCTTTCATTTTTTCCTTCGTCCACGCTTCTCCCTCATCCATATATCAATACCAATTCCTTCGTCCATCCATATTTGGCAAATTAAAGGTTTCGAGTTTGACCCATCGTCTAGCCAAGATAGAGGGAGCGGTGTTAGGGTTTGGGACTTTGGGGGAAAATAACCAGCTTAGCTTGGGGAGGAGAAACGATCTTCATTCCTTGTACAGTGCATGCACTTGAAAGTCATCCCAAACCCTTGATCCTCAAGCACTAAATCAATCCTTACCGAAAAGTTTCAATCTGTATGACATTTTGTATCATACTTTTGCTGATGAGCCAAAAAAATGGAAAGGGCTCTTCTAATACAAATAATTAATATTGAGGTTTCAACCGTTGGTAACTACCAAGTAGATATCAAGAGACGTTTGTCAGCACCCCATTTTGACTCACCAACTCAAACAACATTGTACGGACCCGAATGTGGACTCTCGTCGGGGCCCGCATTGCGCGCTTTTGGATCGCGCGGCTTGGGAGTGTCCACCTTCCCGTGGGGACGCGTGACGGACACGCGTGAGAGAAGGAGTTGCCACTTATCATTTTACGACCCGAAGGTCGAGGGCGGATAAGTTACCCGGGTCTAGGGGTATGGAACACCTAGTTTGTCGTTAAGGCATTGATCTGTGCGGAACCGAAAAATCCGTGTTCGGGGGTTCATATTACGTGCGGGCCTATATCCCGCACGCCCTTTCGGTACTCTGGTTTGCTAGGCTTGCATGTTTTATGATTTACCGCATGAATTAAGCTGCACTCGGCTCGCACGTTTTGACACCGGAGATTCGGCGAATTAAACGATATCGGTTGAGAAGTTGAGAGAGAAGTAAACCCGTGTGTCGGGGAATTGGTTCACAATCTTACGTTACAGTTCATCAAACCATGGAGGTTGAATCCCTGCGTGAACTAGAACTGCGAGTTCTTGGATTTACTTGTATCTGGGCAAGCATTAGACCGATTCGATTAATTCGACTCTCGGACCGTTCGCTCACCGACTGGAATTCTTACAGAATGAATGTACAAAATAAAATCCTTACAATGCTCTCGAAAAACAATAAATACAAATTACAAATGGCCGAATTCCAGTCGACTCGCGTTCGATTATTATTCTACTCTAACTCACTGTGAGTTTAGGGAAACACCGAAAAACTGGAACTCGATGCACGCTCTCACTGAATAGGGTGTTGGACCCTGTGAGTGATGATTAGGGCGTTAGACCCTGTGATCGATGATTAGGGCGTTGAACCCTAATATTATTCGGCCTAAGGATCAGGCTCGACCCGCATGGCAAACAAGTGCGAAAAGATAACAAGCAATAGGTAGATAACAGACAATGTGTTTGTATTCACCGAATGTACGTGGATTAACAAGTTTATTAATCCAAGTGTGTTTTTGCAAGCAAATGCCATATGCTAAGCAAACAACGCGTGCTAATGTTTTAGCATTCGGCTTTGGTTTGAGAACCTGACATATCGGGTGTCCGTAGTCAAGTTTCGTGTGTGTGGATTGCTTTTACAGTGATTCGGTGTTGTGACACTGAATTACCACTGAATTGATTCAAACTCGTGTTTTGACTCTAGATTTGGAACCTAGAGTTCCGTCTAACCATTTTCTAGGATTTGGTTAAGTCGAGTGAAATAATTAGTCAAGTAATTGTATTTTGATACTGAATACCCAACTGACATCTTAAACGATGCTAAGATGACGGCAAATCGCAAAATAATGTTCTTGCCCTTGATTTGAAAATTTGTTTTCATAAAAGGGAAAACAACACAATACAGATTTGAAAGTATGAGGGTTTTGAAAAGGGCATTAACACCGTTTTGTAATTTGTCGACATGAGTTACAAATTAATGTCCAATTCAAGCAAAGTTGTTTTAAATTGAATGAATTAACCGTGTGAACGTCCCGATTAACCCGTTCGTGGAATTAATGCTTAAGGTTATGCCGAATGCATTAATTATGAAAACAATTCGTGACTCGGCGACCAAGACGATTCCATAAGGATCGAGGATAATTTGGTCCAATGACCTAAACTACCCTCGTAACCGAATAGACCAGAATGAGTCATCGATACCCGAATCCATGCATGCTTTGTTTTGAAAAGACATTTTCATGCGATATTGTGACGATAATGTAAATTGCAATTACACAAAGCCGAGAACGAGAACTCAAACGAGAACGAACGGGAAGAGGAAGCTTCATGCAACCCGTACGAGTCTAAGAGGCTCTCGGTTACTTCTCCTTGGAGATAGCCGAGAGGTCCCATGGCCCGAATGGGGTTCCACGAGGTTTCCCCGTCTTATTTCGAATCATTTCTCGCATGCTTAAACGATAAACATGATAAATGACACGATTAAACGAAAGTCGGTATTGCCATGATTTGAATAACGCATTCGAACATGTAAACATGCACAAACAAGTTATTTAAGGAATCGATAAAACAATACCGACTTCATGCACGTAAGAAAACACGAGAAAACTCGGGAATCGAGCTTGGATCGGGCTAAGAAGGTCGTTCTTCACCCGAGGAAAGCAAGCCAAGTCTCGGTTACCTCTTATTGAGGCAAACCCAGGAGCCCTTTTGCTTATTTCGGGTCGGGAAGGTCTTCCAAGGGTCGATCCAAACGTTTCCCGACATGCTAACATGTTATATGATGACGAGCATGCATAATATAACATGAAAGTGTATGAAAATTAAGCCTTACAAGTTAAACATGCATAAAACGCCATATTACTCCATAGCCATGCAAATAATGTAAAAAGCCCTAACTCCTCTAAGTCAAGAGTGATTTACCTAGCCTCGGGATACGAGGAAAGAGTCGGGGAAGTGTTCGAGAGTCGGGTGGCTCGGTCGAACGCTTGGAAGAGTGCTCGGGTGCAAAGGCATGCACGTTCGGGGAGCTAGGCGCACGGGCGTGCGGCTGGAGTGCACGGGAGGCGCGCGGGAAGCGTCAGGCGCCCAGGCGTGCACGCGTCTGTGCGGCTACGGGTGTACTGTTCACCCGAGAGCACGTCCTTCACCCGAAATCACCTAAATGACCTGAAATGATGAGCAAATGACTTCAAACCAAAAATCTAAGTTCATAAATGAACTCCTTGGGTCCAAAACATGTGGTCCATGGAGTTTGAGAATTTTTGAACTTAAGTCGGGATGATGAACATCGGCTTCCAACTTAAGAAACTCAAAGCTTTCCTCGAGTTTTCTCTCTTGGTTTTGAAGTGTTGAAGCTTGCTGGTTTTGGCTATGGAGTTGAGAGCTTTTCTTGAGGGAGAAAGCTTGGTGAGAGTGTGCAAGAGGAGAAGTGATTAACTTAATCACTTTTGGGCCATTTATAGGCAAAGCTAATGACACAATTAGCAAAAGCAAGTGCTATTAACCCCCATGCTTAGCAAATTTCGGTTTGATTAAGAAAATATCAAGCCTCATCTTCTTCCATTGCATTAATGAAGAAGAGATAAGACATTGATGAGCATTGATGAGCATTGATGACAAGTTGAACGTTGTCTTCAACCTCCAGGATATTTTGGCTAAGAGAGGGCAAGTTGGCTTCTTGCATTGAAGAAGAAGAAGAAGCTTCTAGAGCAAAGGGTGACTCATCTTGGGTAGCCCGTGGGTTCCACGACCGAAGAGGAGAAACCGGGAAAAGGCTCGGGTCTCGATTGATCGCGCATTCGAAGTTCGTGGTTTGAATTGAACGTCGAATTATCGATATACGCGAGGAAACGTATTTAATGAGTTCGAGATTGGCATTTTCCGTGAGAAATTGCCAAATGTCTATATGAGGCTCGTAAGCCGGTTTTGCTCTTTTTATGCATTCAGAGCGAGTTTACCCACTTCTGACAGCATATCTTGTATCCGAATCCCACGTCGGTCATTTTGACATAAATTGTCAAATTACGTGGGCACCTGACCCTTAAGCCGGCAAATGCAAATATGGAGCCGGAGATGTCCTAGGAGGCTGAAACTGGATTTCTCAGATTGCTTTTGGAGTATCTTGGGCGATCCGGAGATCACTGTGATCTCTGTTTGCCGAGATTGGGCCTCTAAGGATATGAAAAATGCATCTGAGACCCTTAAAACACTGCTCGGGGGGTCTAGATGAGTTGTGTGATTCATTCCGACGATTCCACATTGAGCCTTGAGAAGGCTAGCATTGTGTAAGGTAAGCATCCGGCGTCAAGTTTCCCCAAAGAGGACCTCCGGATATGGATTTCCATTGAAAATGGTCTTTCGTGCTCCTCGGAGGTTACTCGGGAAACTGTGAAGGGTTTTGCTGTCTGTTTTGCCCAATTGCGAATGTCCGCTGGAGTATTCGGGGCAATATAGTGTGAACTTCGTTTGCCGTAATTCCATCAGACCAGTCTCCGATTATGCTATTCTGAAGAGGGGTATGCCCGTTTTGTCGCTCAGAAGTCATTCAGGGTGTCTGTATGGCTTCCAAAAGGCAATCTGAAACACTGCTCGTGATCTGTATGATTGTGGGGCATGGCCGCATCTGATATTTGGAATTAACTTTTCTCCGAGAAACCGGCATTTTTGGACTTCCACTGAAAAGTTGTCTGTATACAGAAAGTTGTTCTGTATAGAGCAGATGATTTGCGAAATGCATTTGAAGACACCTTTCATCTGTTTGGCAACGATGTGGATTTTTTG